>NW_022196912.1:2452375-2469300 GCF_008632895.1 Mastomys coucha | reverse complement strand
TCTCTCTCTCTCTCTCTCTCTCTCTCTCTCTCTCTCTCTCTGTCTCCCTCTCTCTCACACACACAGACACACACACACACGCGCACACATCGACACACAATCGATTGCTCTAGTAACTTCATGTCTTCCTGTAGGCATGAAGAACATTCTGTAGTTATGTTACTAGTATGAAAGAACAAAAACTCTTAAAAGTACCAAGCAAAAAACAAACAAACAAAAAAGCAAAAACACTTCATTAAGTAATTCCTATGTCCACTTCAAAATAAAATTAGTTACTTCTAGGACCATAAGGATTTACCTGAGGGTCATGAGTGCAAGTTTGGCTTCCAATTTTTCAAATATTTCTAACCTTCAAAGGTTATCACATTAACATTTCTAATGTGCTTAACAAAATTATAAGTATCAAATAAGCAATATACCACTGCAAAGACAATTATTTCAGAAAAATGATCATCTAATCAGTTTGAACATATTATGTAGGATTATTAGGTCTCCATTTGAAATCAGGCTTGCTTGCTAACTCTAAAAGTTTCAAAGAGACTAAGCTCTGTGATTTTGTAATGAAGTAGGAAACAGAATTAGAGCAAAATTTTGTACAGATCCTAAAAGCAATGCATTTAAAATTTTTTTCCATGGACAGAAACCCCCATTTACAATTTTAGAGTATTAAGACCTTAAGTCATTAATAGTACATACCAATCAAGAAACTGCCTAATACACATATTTTCATAGCATTGTTTTATAGCCAGTGACCGAGGCTTCAGCTAAAGACACTTCATTTTGACCATATTTTATTATTATTTAGTTCATGTTAGTATAGCTTTATGATGGTTTTTGGCAAGTGGCCTACAGCTTTTTCAATTAATTAACATACTTTCACCTTTATGATAAATGTATGTGAATTGACAGTTGTTTCCCATCTAACTGTATTAAAACACCTTTATTAAACTAACTATATTAAAACATCTTTACTTACCCAGAAATGATCTGCACTAAAAGGTGGTAGGTGGGCTTTTTTCCTTTGAACACTTGTTTCCATTTGGTGACAATATGTGAGGAAACCGTGCGAGGTGCAGTCTTGGTGGTGGAAGTATGTCACTGAGGCCTAGTCTGGAGAGCTTGCTCCTACTTCCGATTCACTCTGAATGTGAAGATGTGACGTTCTAGATTCCTGCTTCTTTCCCCATAAGAGCAGCAAAGCCTGCTCAGATCTCCTAGGCACAATGGACTCTGGCGCCACAGGACCAAACAAATTCTACTCTCTCTAAGCTGTTTATGACCCAGGAGCTTGTCACAACAGAAAAGTGACTGATACACACAATAAGGGAAATAAGAAAAGGACAATCTTCCTGCTCCTTTATCCTGAGCAGAGAACGAGGGGATTAATATGTCCATGTTTACCTTTTAGCTTGTGGATTTCAAACTGTCCACACTCTAATTCTAAATTTCAGTAGCGAACATATTTTCATACTGATATCAGCAAAGGTATGACAGTGAAGTCCAATGGGTCTAGGACACTTTTCCTTTACCATCCAAAAGACTGAAACACTAAAATGACAGCCACAAGAAATATGACAAAGTCAGTTTTTGGGATTTCTATCCTTTCTCAGAGGACAACCTGTCTGCCTATTACAGAAGGTTCTAGAGTTGCATCTAGACTTATAATGTGGGGGTGATAGGGGAAGGAACACAGCAGGTGTCTCTTACAGGGTAAGGTTGACAACACCCAGACATGTCCTCTTCTCTACTCACCAGGTTTCAATGTCAAAGACTAGAAAAAGAAGGATGAAAATGAGGGGGTGCGATAGAGACTGCAGAGCAATTCTAAGTAAATGCACAGAAAGCTATTTCTGATGGCTTCTACTTAAGCAGAACAATTTAGAGTGTAAGTCCTCATTGTGTGGAAATCTGTTGTTGTTATAGACCATTTAGTGCTTGCGGTAGCTTTCTTAAAGTATGTCAGTTAAAGTGCTTCATATTAATATTTCAAGACAGTGATGTTATGAAAAGTATCAGACAAGCTTAGTGCTCACAAAAGTTCTATAAATAAATTGCTCTTTGAAGTTGGACTGAGATGCAAATATTTCTAATTAATTTTTGGCTGACTAAAATGTGAAGGGCAGATGAAAACAGATGAATGTCATTAGATGTGCAAATTCCTAACTATCCTCAGATTTGACTCATCTTTATGAAACTCACTAAATTTGCCCACTGCTTTCCAAATAAAACAAAGGCAAAAGAAAATGAAAATGTTACCTGGTCATTGAATGTTTCCTCCAGTCACTACAGTCAAGCTAAGACATTTCCAGTCCTGTGTGGAGTGTGCACTGAAAACTTGCAATCCATTAATTTAATTCAAGAATTCAGGTGTAATTTATACTACTTTTAAAAAGAAAAAAAAATCACTAAGAGATGACAATCTTTTTCTTCAAAATTATTATTCTAAGAACTTCCTAAAGTATAGAAAAAGACTGTTCATAGAACCATAGGATCTTCATAGTCTTGTGGTACTATGAAGACTTGAGTCTAAGAAAACTGACATATATTCTATGTATGTTCTAAGTAATTGTAGCTAAAAACAAAAGAAAAAGAGAGAAAGTAATAAATAAATAAAGAAAGAAACAAACAAACAAAAAAAGAAAGAAGGGAAGAAAGAAAGGAAGGAAGGAAGGAAGGGAGGAATAATCAGATTTGACTTGGTGAATTAGAATAATTGTCAAAGTGTACATTTTCATTTTATCAATTTAAAAGTAAGTGAATGCTTTATTTCTGTTCTTAATACAAATAAAATAAAAGGACTATGTAAAGTAGAGCTCTAGAAATGAGTATTCTCACTGCAAGAATTTTCTCCAACTCAGCAGGAATCAGTAAAGTCTACCATTAGGTTAAGGTACAAATCCATCTTTGAAAAGAGCACCCTGTGGCTGTCACTTCACCTGACTGCACTTCTCTGAACGCAGGCACCAGGCCTATGGAATCAGATCTATCAAACTTATGGAATTACTTTTCAGCAAAGCATCCAAACGAATGATTGAAGAGGAGGTGATGCATACTTGAAATTAGGGTTAAAACTCAGAGAGATAATTTTTAGGAATTTTTTTGTTTATGATAATGTCTAAGTGCCTACCACGATTGTTTGTAGTTTATAAATCAATATTTATTCAATGATTTATCAGACTCACCTTTTTTAGCTTAAAAATATTAACACACAAGAAGACAAATATGGATCGCTTGTGTAGAAGCTCAAGGATATTCAATAAAATGCATTTTAGTAGAGGAGTTAGTTATTTTGCTTTTGCAATTTTTTCCCTCAGAGAATAAGTTGTTGCTTATATGGAAACACAGCCATATATTTCGCGAGCCCAAACAATGAACAGGCAGCTTTCTTCCAGGGCCAGAGACCAGAATCTTAATATGGCAATGAGAGATTAGAGATTTATTAAGATCATTTTATTACATAGCTAATGAATTTGTGGTCATTGGAAGAAGTTCCTTTATGTGGTCAGCAAAATCTGGAAAAGACAAATCTAAAGATACACAAAAAGAATTGTAATCGATTTACTTATTACTTAATGCTGGAGCTCAAAATAAAACCACAGTCCTTCTATCTTTTCAGATCTCCATCAAAATTCAAATAAAACTCAGTCCATGCATCTTTCTGACTCATCATTTAGCATGCATATCACATATTTAAATGGTTTTAGTTATTTTTGTAGATATATGATCAGGATGTAAAAATTCATCATGTAAATTTTCTTAATAATCAAGAATGAACTCTCCTGGTTCATGGTTTTCTAAGAGCATATGATAAGGAATAACACACTGTGTCTATATAAATCTTTGTATAAGTTTAGAATGTTGGTTAACTATTTCCAAACTAAGGTAAGTTAGACATATCTTTTATATATTTGAATTAAGGGACAGAAACAAAGGAAATAAGGCCCATGGTATGTTTTTCTATTTGATTATAAAGGAAACTATTGGACCCCAAGATCTGTCCAAACGCCTTCTGCTTCAAATATGTGTCACTTCTTTCCCAAACAGGAGGAAACCCTTTAGTGGGAAACCTTTCTGCTGGTTTAAATATAAAATGAATTTTTACATCCCAGATGATGGACTGCTTCATCATGAGATTTATAAAAGCATCTCCCTTACTCTCTTTCTCTCTTTTCCTTGACTAGATTACATTATAATGGAGGAAGAACAGTTTAAAAATTTTGAATAGGCACTTACTGGAATTACAGTTAATCCTGATACAATCTAGATGGGGAAGAATAGATGAAAAATGAATATTTATCCTTCAAGGTAATAGCTGCAGACATCCAATAAAATTACAGTCCACCCTTCTGGGGACAGACACATGCAAATTTGGCCACTCCATATCATTATTCTTTATATACTTCTAGAACCCAGATTTATTGTTATGAAATTGTACCATCAAAAACAAGAGAATGTTTAAAAATATGGCCAATTCAAACAGAGCTACATGGTGACAAATCTAAGTGACATAAGAAGTAGTTAACTGTCAAAGATGCTTGGCTTAGACTGGTTGCAACATTCTCCCCATCTGTGAAAGAACAGACTGTTATCTTCAACAAAGTTAAAAGTGCTCCGTCACAATGGGGTACAGTGCAAGCTCAGCTAGGCTCAGACATCTTGGACTTCCAAAATCTAATATCCCACAAAGGCTCACAGAATTATTTAAAACTACAGCAGTCAAATGGAGGAAAAATTAAAATTATCCTTTTCTCATTCTAGTATGTTTGTATATTTCTCCTTTGATTTTGATATTTCTGGGGCACTAAATGTTTACAACCAGATATTGGTGGATTCCACATCTCACAGAAGGAGAAAAGAAAAAAACTGTATGGACCCTTTAGAAAATACAGTGGCTACAGAGCAGCCAGCCCATGGAGCACACAGGCCTAGGCCTCTCTTAGGAGCTACCAATGTTGTCTTTATGCATTGTGTTGCAAGTTCACACTACATTCCTCATCTTTTCTTTTATATGTTTGCTTCACATGAAAGCAGATATATATATATATAAAAAAAGAATTTCTGGTGTGAATAACACAGTGGTTATGTTTAAAGAACTACATGGACTATTTTATGGAGAGATATATACATTTTGGTTTTTTGTTTGCTTGTTTTATTATTTAATGCCTTTGGGGAGCATGAAAAATATAAACCTAGATTCTGTGTCCATATAGCTAAGTTTGTCATGTGTCGTCAACCGCATCAGAAAAGTGGTTGCAAACAGCCAAGGACCAGCAGCTACACAACTCCTTCTACAGAATGCTTTGCTGCTGAGAATCCCTCTAAGTGTTCTCATTTCGAGCAATACAACAGCCTCTTGGTGCAATTAAGCCATTTATTCAATTTTCTTGTAGTAACCTCTAATGGTCACTAGAGGGAACTCTAACAGAATAATAAACTGTAGTTTTAAATAATAAACTTAATTCAACTTGTATTAATTAAATGTAATTAAATGCATTATGCTAGAAAGAGTTACTTTTCTATTTTCTAAGCTACTATTGTACCCATCACAATTTGAAAATGTAGGATTGTCACGAAAGTCAAAGTTTGTTCTGTTCACATCATCTTTCTAAAAATAAATCTACATGGTGTTAAAATTTGATTTTCTTCCTCTCTTGATTCATGTGTGTGTGTGTGTGTGTGTGTGTATGTGTTTACTATTGTCAAAAAGTACAGTAAAACCTCATTCACTTTGACTTATTTGAATTTAATGATAACATTAAAATTTATTGGGCAGAATATTAATTGAATCTTCTCTTGATACGAAGATGTTATTGGGGAGGGTACCTGTGAATAAAGAAGATTTGAAAGGCCAAGCTCAGGTAGAAAAATAATTTCAAGAATTCAGAAGAAGTTAATGGCAGAACTTGCAAAAAATAGGGATCTCATTATTGAGGAACCTTTCACCTTCATTTAGTGAAGTAAACGTCTAAGCTCATCCCTTTACAAGCTTCCACAGCTTATAGGAATTTGAGGTTTTAAATAAAAAATTTAAAATGCTCAACTTTAAAAATTCTACTTTTCAGTGTTTTCTTTGATTTCTTTTTCACTCCGTAAATCATCCAGATTGGTGAGGTTTTACTGTAGCAATCCTGTTGATGGTGCCTTTAGTCAGGAAAGCATTACCAGTCTGTAAAGGAGCCTGTGTCCTTACTGTTCTCATGGCTGTTTGCTGAGGGCCGCAGACTTTGGGCATTGAAGGGTTGTGGATTGCTGAGTGACAGCGAAATATCCCACATATTACTTAAAAAACGGAAGAGATGGAGGACCACAGAGATCACTATCAAAGGAGAAGCCCATGGAGGAAGTAGGAGCAAGTATAAATTGAATATTCCATGTGCATGTTATCTTATTTAACACATGTAGACATTTCTTTTTGCAAGGGTGTCATCTATGACCCATTGAAACATCAGAAAATATAACAGGTGAAAAATTCAGCTTGAGGCATCTTAAAACCTCATAATTCAAAGTTTCAAATTTCATCTCACTGATAGGGCGTCCCCGAAGTCTTGTTGGTAGGAACCACAAAACACTAAATTTGCGGAACACAAAAAAAGTGATGCCCACCAAAGCATTACTCAATTGTTTTAACTTTCCATAGCAAACAGGCTAGTCGATGAATATTTGCAGGCGAAACTGAACAAAAAGTGAGAAGTGTTAGCTGAATTGCGGAAGGCATGATGTTACCTAGATTGACCGTGAGTTTCACACGCCCTGCATCTAGCTCCAGTCGAAGGGTGTCTGCAGAGTCTCTAGAAGTAGTCGCCATCAGAATACCGTATGCACGCTGGGATCTGAACCGTAAGGACACGTCCTCAGCCTCAGTGTGCATCACCACCGGGAGCTGAATTTTCATGAACATACTCCCATCATAGCTCAAAACCGTTGCCTCTATGGAAGGAAATGGATATAGTTCAGTTTGCATTAGTGTAGTGCATACACACTTGGGAAAGAGGAGGGTGGTGAGTTTTCTTTTCAGGAAATCAATGGTAAATCATTTCATCTGATTCAGAAATGAGTTTCTTGATTTGTAATGGAGCAGAGACTCCCTCATTTGTTAAGTATATACTAGCAATCAGAAAGTGCCTCTACCTATTGCACATGCTATAACACTGACCATATGGATCTATAAATGTTTCATGAGTATAAATTCCCTTGTAAAAGGCATGGGGCATGTTTTGAATAGCTACAGAGTAAGCCTGATTAGAAAAACTGCAATGATGTATGTATGCATGGATAGTAAGAGCTCTAATTACCCTACAAGATTAGTCAGTGTTATGGCTCTGATTGATTCTGCATGAGCAAAAATTGAAGAGGATGTTACTGGAAGATATCTAAGGCCAGGACTGTTTGGAAAACCCCTGGGAATAGAAGCTACTGTCAATATTTCTTTTCACATAATCTACTCTAAAGTTGAAAAATTGCTAAAATGTGGAAATCATCCTTTCTATCAAAGCTAATATTCTAAAGAAGGAAATAAAAGTCAACATATCATCCAATAAGCAATGAAATTTCTACTGTGTTACTGTGTTTAATGAGAAAAGCTTTTAAGATACATTAAACCATAGTCTCATTTTAACCTTTTTTGCAAGTAAGAAATAATTTAAAACATCATCTATAAGAACAAAGCTGGTATCCTAAATATTGAATTATCACCAGTAGCATCAGAGCATCTATAACTTTATACACGGGATATGGTGTGGCCAGAAACAGGATTTAGACTTGTGTGGGTATGTGTCTAAATTAAGGTACATGAAAATCACAGCACTGCACTAAATACATGAAGGAATCAGTAGCAAAACTGCTTCTGCCAGACTGCTTAAGAAACAGTGCCCCATCCATCGTTCAAGGCATATGATGGTGGGACACTGAGAAACAAGTCTGAGTCATGTTGCTTTCTTGTTGTTTCTGGTAATTCAAAATGCCACTTAATAAAAGAAAAACTACCTGGAATGAAAATAAAGTAGGAGAGAGACTTCATTACCTCCATTATTTTCATAGCATAGCCATTGGCTCTACCACAGCACAGCATAGCTTTACAACTGTCACAATAGTAACTCATTGTTACTATTTTCTGGTTTGACTTTCAAAGTTCTTATAACAGAAAATCAGGACAGTCAGAAGCTTTTCTAAGAGGCTTATTGTTTGTTTCCGTTCAAGGCTTGAATGGGTAACTTGAATCTCTAAGTATTACACATTGTTTCAGGGATTCCCTCTGCCCTATTCTGATCTTTTCCACCCATCCTTGGATTAATGGATCTTCATCAACTCAGGAGCTCTCCCATAGACACTTCCTCATCTCTCACCTATTTGACATCTCTACTTAAAATGGAATTAGAATCTCACTCTTAATTCACCTTTCTTCAAGTGATGACTTTCCAAACATGTTCCTCCACTCATTTCCTTCGCAGTAAATGATATTTACATAACTGTCCAAAAACAACCGAGTGGGCCTCTCTCTTACTTTCTTTGCCATGTGCAGTTTTATGTTCACATTTATAGACCTTAATGTTATATCTACAATCTTGGTTGTTTGCTTTTTACCCTCATAGCTAAACTATATCAGTCTCTGTTCTCACCTTACCTAGAGAGCTAAAATAGTTACCTATGTGGTATATTTGTGCCTGTTCTTTCTCTCTGCATGCAGCAGCCAAGTTGAATCTTTAAAAGGGGGAACTCCTTCCTATTAGATCATTCTTTGACTTAAAACACATCTCTACTTTTCTGTTGTAACTAAAATCTCTCTACCCCCATCATTGTCTCCAGTAGTTTGTTCCATACATTCCAAGTCCTTCCATTTGCATTCACAAATGCCTGTACATGGAAACTTTTTAACTTATATCTATTGTGCCTTTCTCCAGGCCTTGAGCAGGCTAAACAGATGTTGAGTGCTTGCCACAATGGGTTTTATGATCTAGTGAAGTCACATCACCACACTTGCAATTTCCTACAGGAACTTTGAGGAACAGACTGCCTGCTGAGCTGGCTTTGCCAACATAACTCAGCTAAAACAAAGGATGAATCTATGGGCTTTCCCTATATAAACACAGTGCTGAATATTAAACTTTGAGCCTTGATCAGAACCTTTGTCTTGGCTTCATCCTTCTCTCACACCCCCCCATCCCTTTTCATTTCCAGCCCCCCTTATCCACGTTATCCATGTTTACACAGTTATCCATGGCTGCTGGATGGCTACAGGAATGAGGCACCTGAACAAGGGGGCTAAAAAAGGGGGACCCACTGAGAAATGCTGTCTTGAGTGTCACTCCACAGAAAATGGAAGAAAAGTAACAGTATCCTGCACGGTAAGCAAGGAACAGCATTAATGCTAGTGCTAAGTATAAAGTTTATTTTTTGGAGGCTGTTGTTGCAGTGGCGCATTAAGAGGATTCAGCTAGCATGAACAGGTGTTGACCATACACTAACTCCACTTAGGGCTGACAGTGCAACTGGGACAGGGGAATTCTATATAGGCATTTGTAGGCAGCCAAAAAGAGTTGCATCAGGTGAGAGGAGGAAGGTTTAAAAAACAGATATTAGAAAAATTCTTAGCCCAAGTAGATTTATGTTTTCGATGGTTCCCAGAAACAGGAATGGTAAATATACAACTGACATAAGAGAAAGAGAGAAAGACGGAGAGAGAGAATAGGTTTCAGAAAAGCAGTTGTCTCCTATCCAGAACTCGTTAGCAAAAGAGAAAGAAAATAGATATAAGCTATTTCAGAGCTTTCCTAGGGACAGGAGGGAATTGGGAGACATCCTGCTTCCTCACTGGCTCCTACTGGTGATATCCTTAGTTCTGGTTATCTAGGTCCCTTTGAGACTTCAAGTTTTCTTCTCTCTCATTGACTGTCCTTGGTACACCAATCTGTCCATGTGTGTCAATTTATGTCTCTTTTTTGTTTCTTTGTTTGAATGATTGTTGTTCTGAGTTTCATGTTCAAAAGAAAAAAAAATAGTTAAAACTTTATCTGCTGGCTGTCCACCCTTTGATTTAGTTTAACTTGTTTTGATTTAGTTTAACTTGTTTAAAAGGCAGTCTCAATTTGCACAGCAGAAACTGATAAGTTACCCTGCACTCTAGCTGGGAGTCAAGCACAGCTATAGAAACCCTGCTAGGGGCGGACTGTCTGCATAAGCCTCTCTTAAAGGGGCCAGCAGCTTCTCAAGTTCTATGGTAAGGAAGCTGATGGTTGTTTGTCCTAGAAAAATCTCTGATTGTGACTATTAGTTTGATAAGGTAAGAAGATGCTATTTTCTTGAAATTATAGCTAGAAAAAGTTAAGAATTTTGTCCAGTCTAAATATGTAGGATGTGTGTAGCTGCTTCGTTTTTGTTTCTTACTGGTTTTAAAGGGTTGAATATGTTCTGCATGTCTTGGCTATAGAGTATTGGCTTATAAGTTATTAGGTATGATTAACAAGTTGTAACATTAGTAACAGAAAGTTAGGTTAAAACTGGTAACTCAGGGTTTAAGTCATTCTAAACAATAACGTGTGGCATGAGCCAACCCAGGAAAACAGGTCTCTAAAGATACTTCTAAATTGGTATATTTTATGAAATTCTTAAAAAAACCAGACTTACAAAGGATAGGATTTAAAACAATGTCTCTTTAATGAGGTATTAAAAGCTGCACTGTCATGCATTCATATATATGGACTGGCAGCCAAACTTTATAAAGTAATGATTTTGGTATTGATTTTTAAAGAGAATAGATTGCTTACACTGTTAAAAATTGGGTTTTGTTTTCCAAAATTATGGTTATGCTCTAATACTGCAAAAGAAACTTAAAAATTATAGTTAAACTGCCAGTGTTTCATTGGCTGTAGTTTGTAGTTTGATCACAGGCCTCAGAAGTAGGCCAGATTAAGAAACATTTACATTTGATTTAATGCAAAGCTCAGAGCAGCCTCAGCCAAGGCTTGTGTGGCACTCCTTTTGTCTTGGTAATCCTGATTAGCCCCTAGAATGGTGTTTATTGCCTTGCTTACTCCTTGGGGAAGAAGGGTCAGCCTCAGAAACCAAGGCATTCACAACAGGCTGCTTTTGAAGCCATGAAGCTATTACCAAGCCAGGGAAATCCATTTCTGAATTTATGAGAACAACCTCAAGAAATTCACGATTGGATCCCAGTTATGCCACCCACACAGTACTGAACCCAAAAATGGGGGTTCTGATACTGCTTACAAGAGTTTTGGGGCCCTTGCCTCCAGGGACTTGGGGATTACTTTTAGGCTAAAACAGCATTATCATAAAAGGATTATAGATCTATCCAGGTTATATAGATAATGATTATGCGGGAGAAATAAAAATTATGGCTGCTTCCCCACATGGCATTATAACTATACCTGCTAATAAAAGAATTGTTCAACTTATTTTAGTTCCCTTGCATCTGCTACCTTCCAAATTTGTTGAGAGTAAAAGAGGACAAGGTGTCTTCAGTTCCTCTGATGTGTACTGGGTTCAATCTATTACTAGCAAGAGACCCAACCTTAAATTACTAAATGAAGAAAAAAGGGCTTTGAAGGATCAATAGACACTGGAGCTGATATATTCACTCACCTCTAAGGGATTGGTTATTCCATTAATCAAAAAACAAAGTTAAAACTTAAGATCTATGAAAGGTTAATGAAACTGGGAACTTGTGCGGTCATTACAATCTGGCTTGCCTACACTAGCTGCCATTCGAAGAAATGTATTTAGAATTAATATGGATTTGGAGGATGTTTTTATACTGTTCCTCTGTATCCTGGTGACAGGGAGATTTGCATTTAGTGAGCTTGCTTGTATTGAAGAGCCCAAGAAGCAATGTTATTGGAAAGTTTTGCCTCAAGGAATGGCTAACAGCCTTACATTATGTAAATAAAAGAAAAAATTGTTTCTGCTTCAATACAAGAAGTTAGGACTTTGACTCATTCAGTTATTCATTACATGGATATTTTATTAGCTGATCTCTCTGATGGAGTTTTACTACAAGCCTTTGCTCTTATATAACAAGCTTTAAAATTTTGGAGTAGTTGTTGCTCCAGAAAAGACTCAAAGGCAGTATCTTTCTCAATATTTGGGTCCTCAGTTATATCCTAAACAAATTGTGGCACAGAAAATTCAAATAATAAAAGATTTTCAAAAGCTTCTAGGGGATGATTACTGGCTAAGACCTCATCTTAAGCATGCCACATTTGCAATTTCCTACAGGAGCTTTGAGGAATAAACTGCCTGCTGAACTTGTTTTGAAACATAATCCAGTTGAAACAAAGGATGGGTCTGTGGGCTTTCCCTATATAAACACAGTGCTGCATATTAAACTTTGAGCCTTGATCAGAACCTTTGTCTTGGCTTCATCCTTCTCTTATACCCCATTCTTTTTCATTTCCAGCTCCCCTTTCGGGTAACTCAGTTATCCATGGCTGCTGGACAGCTACAACCTATTAATGTTAGGACCTTTCAGAAGTCTGGATTTTAGTAAACTATTCTTCTGGACAACATGGCTCCTTCCTCAGATTGAACTATTATCCCTCTTGCTTTCAATTGTAACTTCTCACTTGTTTGGATGATATCATTTGCAACTACTCTTTTGAAAATGCCCTGAGGAAGCAGGTCAGTCACTCACCATTCGGGCACCATAGAGTAACTGAGCCAGACATAGCTGAGACTCAATAAATGCTTCTTGAATTAGCAAGTGCTAGCTACACTGAAAGCACCTGAAAAGCCTTTTTGCCATGTGGATACAATGCTCGTATAAGCACTCCACAGAGCAGTAAAACACTTATTATGTTTACTACCAGACCAAGCAAGTTTTGTAATGTCAGACAGAAAGACTCAATCTAATTTGAAGGTGAACTACAAAATTGTTTTATTTATCTTATTATACCTGTTTTTATTCATAGATCTAATAGCTGAGAACATAAAATATAATCTTAAAATATATTATTTTATTTTCTGTCATCAAATTTTCAAATTAAATAAGAAGTTTCTCCATGGAACAATGTTGTAAAAGACAGAAGTCAATGTAGATAACCAGGAAGTAGTTTCCTAAGAAACAATTGAAGCATGACTATGAGGTCACAGTGAACTCTAAAGTGTTTTGGTATAATTTTAACTGATATTTGATACTTATTTTTTCCTTTTCTAACCTTTGGACAATCATGCAAACCAATAAATAATTCAATAAAAGTAATAAATCAATTACAGATTGCTTTCTTGCTTTGCTATCATATAGATAAAAGGATTAAACTATTATTGGTTTATTTTGGGTTAATTAATATACATAATTACTTTATTATATAATAATATTTGAAATAGTTTCATTTTTATTTACAAACATCTCAATTTGAACACTAAGTTGAGAACTCATCTTTTTAGAAATATACAGTCAACAATTAGTCATAAATATGTTTTGAAGTACAATCCAGAGTAGGGAAAAAAATCCAGCTCATTAGCCTTTACCGTTCTCCAAAAAGCATCAGGATGTTATAAAAGTAATAAAAGTCGAGTGCCCCAGTATGCCATTTCAAATAAGTCTCAATGTGAAGATAACTTGTTGATAAATGATTACTGAAAACATAAATGATTCCTCATAATTAGAGTTGATGTTTAATTAGGCAAGAAATGGAAAATATACAAGGTTGGAGTCTAGAACTGCCAAATAATTGTGAGACAACATTCTGACATTTGAAGGTTATGCTATTTGGCAGCATCTTTTAACATTTGCAAAAATTATTTTATCATTCTGAACATCAACAAAGAGTCTTTTAGAAGAATAATTCCAAGACATTGCTTCCCAGAGGGGAAGAAAAAGTTTCAACTTGTCTTCTCTATCTCCTTCTCCCTTGTCATTAGACTTGATAAATTTGCTTTCTGCATTATTCTTGGTCTCAGCCTAAAGTGTACACCTGTGCTGAGTTTTGCTGAAAGGCAGTCACATTGTGATCAACGATGAAAATCAGACAGGGAGCCAAATTATATTGCTCTGACATCTGTCCCTCCATCTGTTTAAATGCTAACAAACAAGTACGAAGTGGACCTCTGGGTGCACCAATCCTCTTATTTCACATTATCTCTAAGAATAATTATTATGTGATCTAACCTTCAAAACCCATTGCACTAAGAAGACACATAAAGAAAATGCAGTATCTATGCAAGACACCATTTCTGCATTAGTCTTTCTTAAAGAATCTATGTGTATACAAAAAATATTATATTCCTCTGTAAGTCACAGATATTTTTCTGGTGTATTTTTCTTTGCTTTTATAACATGGAATTATGCATAACTGCAGTATCATTCTATAGTGTGGTGTGCATAGACTGAGCCAACTTCTAACAATTTATTTTTAATGGTAAAACAGAAACTTTATAACTGTCTTTTTATTTCACGAATTGACAGTCAACTTTCATGATTAACAACCTATTTTGGCATGAGGGTATCTGGAGAGGATACAGAGTTAAACATTTCCTCTGGAATTTGAAACTCAGAGGTCCATGGATGATCTTGTGGGTTGCTGAACTAGGGCACAGCTGAGAACTGGACAGAAGTCACATTATTCTGTAGTATTGAGCCTGGCAACCATCTTATATCACTCATGCTCTCAGGAGATGCACAGTAATGTGGGTACAACATCAATCTAGAAGAGAAAAATCTTCCTGCAATATGCTGTTTTTAGTCTAGAACAAGAATAACATGATACTACTATTTTATTCTCAAGAAATGACTAACTTAGAGACAAAGAGATCTGCAGAAATGTCCAGCTAACTAGAAATCAAAAATTTGTGTTAAATCCTAGTGATGATGGTCACTATTACACTTTTTTTGAGATCTGTATATGATTTCCATCTCTACCTCTAATAAGTGCAGTATATAAATATTCCCTTTCTCCTCTTCTGACTCATAAACTCTAGCATTTCTATTTTCATTTTGCCATAAGTAGTAGCAGAATATTGCCACAGGGTGGTACACTATGCATATTTAACTGGCTGCTTTTGGCGGTGGAGTTACACTCTTTCTCTAGCTGCACTTAACCAAGAGGCATCAGGATAACTGGCATCCCTTTGAGTGATTAAAATTGAAACCAAATTTTAATTCACACACATCTGCTAATCTCATATTGTGCCTAACTGTATCTTACTTTGTGAGCTATGTCAATTGTTCCTCTCTATTGGCAATTTTCTAAACCAAAATAAACTAATTAGTAAGGAGAAGGCAAAGAGAAATTCATAAAGAGTATACTCATACAAGATAAAGGATGATGGATTAGCTAGGCTCTAATGTCAATTCACATGAATTGCACTAGTCCCATAAGGAGTATGACTATGTTTACATGCTGTGAAGCAATCTATTGACCTGTCTGATTTTATTTTTGACATAATAATGATAGGATTTTGGTACATGTATTAATGTATAATTATGTTATTTTGTTAATATTTATTAGTGTTGACAGTCATGCTGACAAGCCAATGCATTTCTTTAAGATTAGAAAAAAAAAAACAAAACAATAAAACAAAAATCAGTTTTTATAAATGCCTAGTTTTTCCTTTTAAACTTTTAGCCAATTAGGAATATTTTAAGATTGAAGAAACCAAGTGACTATACATGGCTTTATGAGAAGTAAGTGGTACTGGTTATGTTGAGTACTCAGGGAAAGATGCTATTTGTACCACGAGAGGATGATGGAGCAACTCATTGATATTTTTTCATATTGATTTTTAGTTTTATTGTAGAAAATAAGTGACAATGTAGTAACTAGACCATTTATCTAAAGTCATGGGTAGATGGATAGACATGCTTGCTAGCCTTTGTTCTTCTGTGAGCATAGTCTTCATAGACTAGCTCTTGACATCCTCATTCTGTTTTCAACACTCATTCCTCTCCTTGCATGAGAAAAACAGGTACCTTACTACGGTTTACTTCACTAGAAGTTGCTATGTTTCAGTTAAGGCTTGAGATAGAAATTTAGTAAGCGTTTCTTTCTTTTACTTTTCTTTTTTTTTGGGGGGGGGGGGGCGGCGGCAGGAGGGTTCTGTATAGCCCTGGCTGTAGACTAGGCAGGCCTCAAACTCAGAAATCTACCTGCCACTGACTCCCAAGTGCTGGGATTAAAGTGTGTGCCACCACCGCCCAGCTAGTAAGAATTTCTTGCAGGGGGCTAGTTGCTAGAATTTGGAAAGCCTACCTCTCTCACAGGACCTGCCGAGGTAGCCTGTTCCAGAGCAATCACAGACATATCTGTTCCAGCCATCCCTGCACATGCCATTGTTTTTGCAAGGATTGCTAAGGCACGGTTTTGCTGTCTCTCTTGAGCAGGATGGCTTCACTCCAGCAGTACTCTGAATTTCCGCCATCTGCCGGATGTCTTTGCTCTGGCCATCAATGAATAGATCCCGGATGCAGCCCACGTAGCCATAGTTGAGCAGAGCAGTCCACACCTCAGTGGGGAAGACCAGGCCAGCCTTATTTTCTGGCAAGCCGCCCAGATACAACTCATCATCTAGGTCCAGGATCTCACTCTCACCGGGAGCTGTGTAGGGCGTGCGTAGTGTGTTGACAGAAATGGTACCTGTTACAAAGACAAGAGAATATGAAGTTGTTTATGCATACGATGTGATCTAGTTCTCTCTTTTTCCCTCTCTTCAGTAAAGTGTCTTAAGGACAGACATTTCTATTTTTATACTTCCTTTTATTATTTTAAATTAAAATATAATTACATCATTTCCCTCATTCTCGTTCCTACCTCAAAACCCAACCATATATTTCTCCTTGACCTGTTTCAAAATCATGGCTTTTTAAAAAATTTAATTATTGCTATGTACAGATATGTGTAGTCATTTCTTATTCTTTTTTTCTTTTCTTTCTTTTCTTTTTATTCATTCTTTCTTTCTTTCTTTTTTCTTTCTTT
>NW_022196912.1:2443975-2452238 GCF_008632895.1 Mastomys coucha | reverse complement strand
TCTGTAGACCAGGCTGGCCTCAAACTCAGAAATCCACCTGCCTCTGACTCCCAAGTGCTGGGATTAAAAGTGTGCACCACTACCCCCCAGCTCTTATTCTTTTTTATTTCAATGTTTGATACTTCCAAGTAAAATGAAGTCATCTATGGGATTGTATAACTTTAGAAATAAACAAATTACAATTAATGTGGTCCTATTTGATTGCATAACCACACTATATATACAACTAATAGTGATGTCAACTTTAAAAAACTCAAATTTAAATAAATCATATAATAAAGAAGTGGATATTTTCTACAACAAAATAGGACTCTATGTTCTGAGTGATTGCTTTTAGATTTACTATTCAGTACATATAAGTAGATAGATAGATAGATAGATAGATAGATAGATAGATAGATAGATAGCGTGTGTGTATTTGTATGAATTTGTAAGCTGAGAAAAGATCATTCATTCTTAACTGATTTGATTACTCTGCTTGATTGAAAGATTTACAAGGTCCAAATGAAACTTTTTATGGTGCATAAATATACAGATTCATTTCTATGCTTTGGGCTTCCTTATAGATATACATATATAATAGAAATCTTTCCTGTGTGTTTAAGAAAACACACCAGATTATGGATTATAACAAACAACCACAGGAATATTCAACATTACATTTGGTAGAAGATTCAAGAAAAATCACTTACTTCTTTTTAAACCAAATCACTTATAAAAATCAATAGTTTCCTTTTTCTCACAAGCTAAAAATTCTATTGATTTATATTATACGTGATATCGAGGCTCAAGTATTAAATGGAAAGTTATTTATTCATATGGAAATAACTGAGAATTATAGAAAAAATATGGAATCCTTACAAATGACTGTAAGCACATTTCTGATAAAAACTTAAACATGTACTGTCAGACCATAAAAATTCCTACCAGTAATTTATCATCCAGAAAGTATTTTCATTTCTATGATACGAATTATATTCACAAAACTCCTCAAGAAGAACTCATTACTCCTAAATTTGTAGTTTGGGTTTAAATTATAATGAGGGGGAGACAGAGACAGAGACACAGAGAGACAGAAGCAGAGACAGGGACAAAGACAGGAGGGTAAGAAAATAGCTAAACCCTGTGCACTTCTTTGGAGCCTTCAAAGGTCAGGGAGGGAATACAAGTCCAACCATATAGTACATTTGCTTCTAAAGAAACCCAAAGCCCATGGATTTTCCCACGTGAAAACATACATCTTACTAAGGTTAGGAGGTTGATGGTCCCCACTTTGTGCCCAGGAATATTTTAAATTCTGGCAGCAGGAACCATCTGGAACTGAGCTTCATAAAGGTGTTGTCTTTCTGAGGGAGAAGGACATGAGAGACACTAAAAGAAACTACCCAGGTGTCCAAGTCATTATGGGGACATTTGTCTCCCTAGACTTTTACAGAAAGTAGTGGAAAAGCTCCCAGGGGAGAAACATAGACATTGCTATTTTGGTCTTGCCAGGAAAGGTGAACATTGGGGATTTTCGATGGAGGCTGTTTAAAAAGAGAAAAAGACAAAGTACTGCTTTATATTCTTCTAATTTGCGGCAATGTTTAGAAAAAATACACAGAAGCATATCAGTTTTATAAAAATGTTTTAATATAACAAAAGAAATTTTAGAAAATGAGATGCATAATATTGAGGTGCATATACCTAACAGAATGATCACTACATTCATTAAAAAAAAAAAAAAAAGAATTGTTTTGTAGGCAGTATTGTCCAAAATACCAAAGCAGCAAGTGCATACATAGGTGGACCCTATCCTCTATGGCAGTTAATGTGAGTGATAAGCTGAAGAAAGTCTATCTTGAGAACAAGGCAAAAAGACAGACATAGAAAACAGCAGGCTGAGGAGGGACAACTTTAAGAAGTCTTCCTGAAAACAGGATTTGATAAAAAATTATATATGTGTAACTGGGAGAAACCTAGCTGGCAAACGCAACCTAAAAAAAGAAAAACAATACAACACTGTGAAGACAATGGGATACTTTACTTTAAATAGCTTTTGCCCAAATTCTCCTTTTATTTATAGAACAAACTTAATTCAGCTCAAGAAAGCAATTGGCAAAACTGAATTGCTTTTAATCAGACTGTTACAGTTCACAAATAAGGAGAATTCTCAGACATTCCTCAAACACAGAAATTTATTGGCTACAGCAATGTTATACTCTCTCTGTTGCCTCCATATTATATCTAGAATACTCACTATATCTGGAGTGGTGTGTGTGTGTGTGTGTGTGTGTGAGAGAGAGAGAGAGAGAGAGACAGAGAGAGAGAGAGAGAGAGAGAGAGAGGGAGAGAGAGAGAAGGAGAAAGAGAGAGAGAGACAGAGGCAGAGACAGAGAGACAGAGACAGAGAGACAGAGACAGAGAGACAGACAGAGACAGAGACAGAGAGACCACAACAGAGAAAAATAAAGACAAAGACAATGAATCCATATTTATTTACTTATGTGTGTTATGAATGTAGCATGTGTGTGCTTTGTATGCATATGTGTACAGTTATCTGTGACTGTGCATGTATATGGATGCCAGAGGAGGACATTAAGACACTCCTCTGTAACGTTCCACCTTATTCCTTTGTATCATGGTCTCTCACTGAAGTTGGAGCTTGTTTTTTTTTTCAGTTTGGCTGGTAGTCAGAAAGCCTCAGCCTCAGACCAACCCACACCTCTGTGATAAAGGAGTACAAGGGACCATATCAATCTTGTTATATTAGTGCTAAGACCAGAACTTTAGTCTTGTGGTATACTTGAGCCCCTTTTAATTATATGCCCAAGAGGTCTTGAGAAAGAGCTATTCCCAGTTTTTTGAGAAACCATCAAATTTATTTCCAAAGTTGTTGTAGAAGTTGGCACTCCCACCAGGAATGGAAGAATGTTCCCTTGCTCCACATCCTTGTCAGCATATGTTATCACATGAGTTTTTCATCTTAGCCATTCTGAAGGGTGTAAGATGGAATCTCAGAGTCATTTTGATCTGCCTTGACTGATGACTAAAGATATTGAACATGCCTTTATGTGCTTCTAGGCCATTCGAGATTCTTCTGTTGAGAATTCTCTGTTTAGTTCCATCCCCACTTTTTAATTTGGTTATTTGGTTTGCTGGTGTATAATTTTTTGAGTCCCTTTTTATATTTTGGACATTAGACCTCTGTGGGATATAGTGTTGGTGAAGATTTTTCTCATGGGATACTTGCTCAACTACATTCACAGCATCTTTATTCATAGCCAGAAACATAGCATAACATAAGCATAACAGCCCAGATGTCTGTCAACTAAAGAACAGCTAAAGAAAATGTGAGACATTTATACAAAGCAATACTACTTGGGTATTAAGAACAAAGACATCATGAAATTTGCAGGAAAATGGATTGACTTGAGACTATAATCCTTAGTGAAGTAACCCAGGCCCAGAAACACATACCTAGAATGTACTCACTTATAGGTGAACATTAGCTATAAAGTGCAAGATAATCATGCTACAATTCAAAAACCCAAAGAAACTAAGTAATAAGGAGGGCACAAGGGAGGATGCTCAAATCTCACTCAGAATGGGAAATAAAGTAGACATTGTAAGTGAATGGAGGGAAGAAACAGGATGGGAGAGTGGGTGAAAAGGGGAACTGGGGTGGGGCTCAAGTATGGGGAGAGGAGGGGTGGGAGTGGACTGGGAGAGAGAAAGGAAATTGGTAGGAGGGCATCTCTGGGAATAGCTAGAGCCCTTGCTGAGGGAATAGGGCTGAGGGAAGCTCCTGGAATGTATGGGGTTGATCGTAGCTGAGGTTAGTGAGACTGAAATGGCCATTGCATGCAGTGGTGTAGCCCACCGGACTTCCAGTGGAAGGAAAAACATCAACCCACTCACAAAACCTTCAACTCAAAATGGGTGCTTCGTTTGAGTTATGAAGGGATAAGGATGCAGTAGTGATTAAGGGAATAACCAGTGAATGACTGGCCCAATGTGAGACCCATTCCATGGGAGAGAGGTTATCTCTGACATTATTAATGACACTTGGCTACACTTGCAGACAAGGGCCTAACATAACTGTCTCATGAGAGACTTCTTCCAGCAACTGATGGACTGAGAGACTCAGAGACCTGAAGTGAAGCAAAACATCAGCTGAAGCTCAGTTAGTCTTAAGGAATTGGGGATAGGATTGAGGGAGCCAAAGGTTCAAGTATACCATGAGAACACCTAGAGAGTCAACTAACTTGGGCCCATGGGGGCACACAGAGACTAAACCACCAACCTAAATGCTTGCGGGGGCTAGTCCTAGAACCTCTACATATTTGTAACTGATGTGTAGCTTGGTCTTCATGTGGGTCCCCTAACAATTGAAGTGGTGGCTGTCTCTAACTCTGTTGCCTGCCACTAGAACCCTTTCTATTAGCTAGACTTCCTGGTTGGGGTTCAGTGGGAAGGATGCATTTCATTGATGTCCTATGACAGGGTGGTAAGCGAGGGAGCTTCCCTTTCTCTGAAGAAAGAGCAAAGGGTAATAGGGAGAAATCTGTGAGAGTGGGACTGGGAGGTAGTGGGGAGGGAGGGCTGTGGTCAGGGATGTAACGTGAATAAGAAATTAATCAATGAAAAAATAGGCAATAGAAACAAAAGCCAAAGCCTCAGTGTTCATGCTTGCACAGCAAATTCTCTTAAATTTTAAGCCTCCACACCCCCCTCTCTCTGGCCTCCCATGATAGGTAAAGCTTGTACTAAGTATTTCACAGGATCACAGATGCCTGACTTAACAGTGAAAATGAAGAAACTAATTCTCTCAGTTGGTTGTTCTTTATGGAGTTTGAGTGCCTGCTTTGAACAAAGTATTATATCCAGTTATGTTCTTGTGGGTGGCTGTTGACATGTGTGGGGTAAGATTCTCCCCACAACTTCTCACAAGTATTCTTTCACTACAACACTTTTTAAAAATAATATTTTATTTAAATATTAGAAAGTATCTTACACTTATACAAAGCATTTTGATGATGTATACTCCTCCACACTTCCCTAGTACCTCCTACTCAGTCTCTGTTGTTCCCATTTTTTCTTACATTTATAACTCCTGGAGTTCAGTAAGCGTTGCCCATATGTACGCAGGTATAGGGACATCCACAGGGACATGGGAAACCAACCTACCAGTGACCACACCCTACTCTTTCTCCTTCCATAGCCGTCAACAGCTCCTCCACAAAGTGTGAACCTCAAGTCCCCATCTCCACAAAGTAGGTTTTTGCTGATAGCAACCTATAGGTTAGATCATAGTTTTCGTGTAAATCAGTGGGTGTATGTGTGCCTGAGTACATTCACATGAGCACACGCATGCGCGCGCGCGCGAGCACACACACACACACACACACACACACATACACACACACAAGCACATACACTTTCGAAAGAATTACCTAAAATATTGAATTTCATTTCCTCTAGATACTCTGGTGTTTTCTGTGTTATATTCATTTGTTAAAACAAATTCTGGGCTATCAAATGTGTTTTAGAGCGAACAAGATGGAAACAGCTCAGAAAACACTAAAGGTCAGATGATCATCAATTATGGATTCTTCACATTCCTTATTTTCCTTTGAATGTTAATTTTTGTGTTCCTGGGGAATGAGCAATAAAATGAGACAAAAAGTAAAAGGAAAACAATTCTATCTCTATTCAAATATAATCCAACAGACTTAGAATGTTGACTTGATGAGACTCAAAGCTTAAAATAGGTGACAGACAAATATGTGTACTAGATATTCACTGAATATTCTTTCTAAATGAAGTATAATCAAAATAAAAATCAGTCCTTTCTATGCATGGTCAACCTATATAGTCTTATATCTTAGGAGTATCTCTGAATATATGGTAAGGAAAGAGAAAGCATATATATTGAACTGAAAAAAAAGATTTGTATATCTTGAATTTTTTTGAAGAGTTAAAACTGTAAATTAAGAAGACATCTCATTGCTATGGCAAAGCTCAAATAGATGTTTGCCTTTCAACTTGCATCTGTGTGATGGTCCCTAACTAGACATATATGTGATTTCAGTTGTGAAGTTCCGTCATAACTTTACTATGAATATTACTCAAGAGACATATTGAGTTAAGCAACAGAGTCATCATAGAATTAAATTAGTTCTAACCATTTCAGCAGATACTGAGGTTAGGAAAATTTAAATATAACACTTCTGGCATGGTATGTGTTCTATAATACCCCTTTAAACTAATTGCCCTTGAAATTTCTAGTACTTCAAATTAATACTTTGCAGAAATACTATCATAGTTCAGTAATTAAAATTTGTGGAAGGTAGCCATGTATAAGAATTTATTTCAACAAGTGCTTCATGATTGAGTACATAAGAATCCAAAGCACTTGGCTCCTAAAGGAATACAACTACAGCACAATACTGAGACACATGTGTATTAAATGATTTTAATGTGCAAACTACATTCATAACATTAGCTTTTAAACTTCAAGTTTTAACAGCATAGGAAAGCAGACTAAAAGTCAGCTAGTAAATAAGGTAATATTTGTATAAGACTATTCCAAAGCTTAAAAGGGAAAATTCAAATTTCATGTCTCTTGTACATAAATGAAAAAAATCTGCAGAAAGCATCTCTTTGTTATAAAAGTTGAAATCAACTTTGTAATTTTTATGGTGTTTATAATTTTCTACTGGATTTTTATCCCATTTACATTTTTTTCTTGGCTATTGTAGTTCCATAATTAGCTTTTATGGTAACTAGAAACAAGGAAGGAAGATCAGATTTTAAATAATCTAATGTGGTTTCAAGTTTTAAATTATTATGAATATGTAAATTGCTAGAATGAAGGTTTAGTAAATAACATACTGTGATAGAAAATGACTTTGTCTGGTGCGAGGAAACTAATATTCAAGGATTAGCTCTTTAGACTGCAGTTTTAGCCAAATAGTTTGATTCACAGGGGATGGACAAGAGGAACAGTAAAGATCCATTTTGAGTAATTCATGGAATGACTGAATAATACAATCTAAATTAAATGTCAATCCTATCTTTCTGTAATTCACCTCATAAAAGAGTTGGATTCTAGAAACTTATAAATTTGCTAAATTTCTACTTTAGTAATAAACTCAAACTCAGTGAAAGTATATAATAAATCAGACAAACTGAGTACATTAATAATACAGCAGGATGTAAGACATCAAATGCACAACTCTCCTAAAACTATAAGAACAAATATATGAAAGAACCCTAAAATATTACTCACAGCTTTTTGGGGTTGGGGGATCAAGGCTGATGAGGGCATTGTATGGTTATGATTTTTCTGTACCTTTTATTTATTTTTTTAATGTCACATATAGTACTTAAATAAAGAAATTTTAAAAAATGTTAGAAAATACAAAAATACCATGCTAATTTCCTTTTGAAAATTTCCCTGTGAGCTCAGAACCTAAGGAATGAGACAGTTATGTAAAAACTTCAGAACAAAAGTTTGAAAGCTTATTGCCTCACACTGCAGAGAGTAAGGGGAGGTACTCCACCGGTACAGAGCAGATGAGAACATGAGAACGGCAGTGGAAATACTGGCTAATAGAACCAGTTTTAAAATACTATTGAAAATCAAGTCAAGTAGCCATGTCAGCTCTCAGCTTAGGAGAGAGACTGCTGATGGCAAACCTCAATAGCTCTCACGGTGGATGCTGACTGAAAACCTGAGCAATTGCTATGAGGTAACATTTCAGTGGCTGTGACAGCTTTCTGACACTGGGTATGCTCATTTTAAGTGAACCCCTAGTTGAAAAAAGGTTGGTAAGAATGTTTTTTTATTTGTTTACTAGCATATGAATATCATAACACAGCATGTTTCATTATATGCCTCAACGCAATGGTAAAAGAAAAAGAAAAAAAAAAAAACCAAAAGGTCAAGCCATTCAACTGTACGTCAATCATGAGTTGCCACATAATCCCCTCACCAACTCATTCGATCTCAACAGTGTTCTACAGTGAGCCAAACAAGGGAAATTTAGTAGTAAGGAAATGTCTATTTATAGTGGGCTAGGGTGGTGTAACATCTTCATCCCAACTAAGATATGCATCCTCCATCTTCACAGTAAGAAGACACACTTAAGTGCTTGGAGCAGCAGTCAGCCTGCTATTGAAAATGTTTACTGATATGTTTGCACATGTGAATATAAATGAATCCTGAGGGCCTGGAGTTCTAGGCAACTGTGCTGTGAGGACTCCTTTCCAAATGCAG
>NW_022196912.1:2421978-2443965 GCF_008632895.1 Mastomys coucha | reverse complement strand
AATAAATCACTCAGATATTTTTAAATAAAAAAGACCTTAAAAAAACCAATTAAACAAGTAGGCTGAATATTCTGTTTATAGTGCAACGCCAAGTATATACATAAGTCCACATTTACAATGATCAAAGACTTCCAAAACAAAACTGCTATAAATATAGAAAAAATATAAATGAATTTGTACCTTTAAATCTCACTGTAGTAAGTAAATATAAAAAATAAATTTAAAAAATATTGATATAGAAACTCAGTGGCATGTTGATTATATTTGAATAAATAATTGATAAATTATTGAAAATATATCTCCGACTTCCTGCTGGTGGCTTAGAAACATAACTACAAGATACAGGACATTAATATAATTTACTAAAAATTATCTCAATGTGTGCAACAAGTTAATAAGCAGAGACAAGGGAAATCCTTTACATTTGGAGGGCAAGGTCACCTCAAGACCTAAACAGTCTAACGGCTGTTCAAGTGGTATTATCTAAGAGTGGCAATTTATGGGTGGGACACACAGAAACCCGTGCTGGTAATAGATAGCCAGCAAGCGCTGTTCACATTGAACTGTGATTACTACAAACCCCTAATTATGTGCTCTGGAGAGAGACTGCCTTTCCCACTATAATTTCTAGTTCTTAAACTAGAACGCTATGACTTCAATTCAATTCTCAATGGTTTCTTAGCTGTTAAATGTAGGCTTACCCATGAATAACCGCTGATACCGTCTGCTGTGCCCTGCTGTACACAAGTAGAACTTGACAAGAATAATGAGCTTCCTCTTTATTTCAATGTGTAATGATAGTTTGCAAGAAAAGAAAAAAATGACTGACAATCCACTATAAAAATTTTTGAGAGGGTATCCTTTACTGAGTCAAAGAGGTTAACCAAATTTAAGCAATATTCTTACCCTATGAAAAGTTATTAACCTTATCCTAATTATAGGACAGTTCATACTTCAGCTAAACACCTGGGCAGCTGTTTGTTGTCATAGTTGGTACCAGCATAGATACAACAGGAAAGTTTAGAAAGGGAGGAGAGATGGGGAAGATGTATTTGAATGATGTCCTGCAAAGTTGACGGGGATATGAACTTTTGTAGTATACTTATTAACTCAATAATGAAGGGTTTTATCCTAGCAGCTAAGTTATGTACATAGGATAACTGCTTTTCTAAGACATAAATTGTTCACTCAGAGGTACTAGATCATGCCTGCAGTTTGCATGGCTCATCTTTTGTCAGCTAATTGCAGGATTAGATAACCCAACTACGTCAGCTCCTATGTTGGTGACTATAAACCCCATAGGCAACAAAAGGAAGCTTCATTGTCTATAGAAACTGCTGTGGTCAAGTTATATAAAAATGGGACATTAAAAGTGTGTGGTTCTTCCCTACACTTAGAATAGAAGGTACTTCATAGGTTGGTAAAAACTCAGAATGAAGGTTTTCCCTTAACCAGCAGATTTGCCACACTTAGATGGTTCTGCTCAAGCATTGTATGTGTTCTCTGATTAGGTCATGAGAACAAGTTAACCTTCTAGTTGTAAATGTTCCTCCTGTATCTCTGCCTACTAGTTTGTAGCATACATTGCGGTAATTTTTGGTAAATTATATTATCTCATATCTTATAGCTGTGTTTATAATCCATTACCTATAATGAAATTCTATTAAACTATGTAAATAAAGGCAATATTTTTCATCTGCTAAGAGCTCACATATCCTTTTTTAGTGAAGAGAGGACCCAAAGATTTACAACTAGGAAGACTCGTGGCCTGGGGGTTATCTTCCTTGTCACTGACAGTTGCCTGGCCCCTTACTCAATACTTGAGCAGAGGATATCTTCCTACTTGGTTAATTTTCTCTTATCTACAAGTTTGCTTAGATCTTGTGATCTTAGATCTTAGAGATCTTGTGAGCCAGCAGATCTCGAAATCCTGTCCTCATCAAAGCTTGTTATTCCTGTAACAAGCTTGCAAAGCTATCTAACATTTGTGTTTGAATTATTTGAAATGTCTGAGTTTGGAAGTTCTCACTGTTTTTATAAGGGGCTGTGCCTGTTATTCTCTATTGTAGAAGTGGCTTACAAGAAAGCAATCAAATAAAATTATAAATGTAAAGAAGTTGCATTCACAAAGAAAACTGCTACTATACTTCAAATGTAAAAACATAATATCTTCAATATGCTACTCTATGTTTTATTATATATGTGGTGAGGAGACACACTGAGAGACAGAAACAGAGAGATAGACAAACATGTGACAGACAGAAATTATAATTACTATACTCAATAAATCAGGAAATATGAATATTGAAAAAAATCTAAATAGACTTAATCTCAGATGAGTTTCCTTTAAAAACTGCTTTGGAAAATCCCAATTTCAGTTATGTTCATTCATCATTATGACTTTAATTTTACCTCGGATTAAGAAAATCAATACTTATACTGATATCAAATAGCTATGATTGTTTTAATTATTTAGTATCTAAGTCAGTGAAAGCAGTGGCTGAAAGAGTAACTTAGAGGCTCCAGTCCCTACAACCAAAATATTCTAGCTTAAATGGTTTTGGGAATTTATCTGGGGGTTGCCCAAGGAATTCAATCCTTTCTAACTTCAGAAGCCAGCCAAAACTGTCTTGTTAAAATAGCCATATTATTTCTCTTTGTGATACGGAAAATCATTTTCAAAACATTTGAACATAATTGATATTTAAAAACATGGGTAAATTTGCCAGGCGGTGGTGGCGCACACCTTTAATCCCAGCACTTGGGAGGCAGAGGCAGGTGGATTTCTAAGTTTGAGGCCAGTCTGGTCTACAGAGTGAGTTCCAGGACAGCCAGGGCTACACAGAGAAACCCTGTTTCGGAAAATAAAAATGGATAAAATTAATTGAGATTTTATGTTTCTTAGTTGAACTCAACTACAAATGCTTGCATCTCTACAGCAAAATTCAGAATACTCTTTGGGTAAAACAAAATTGCAAATGTATCCATTCAAATTTTAAAAGGCAGGTCTATGCCAGATCAATTCAGTGTGTAAATATAGAACTTAATTAAAATACTATATATAAAATATTAACAGCTGCAGCTATTACAGTGACATTCTGCTCCCCTGAGCGAGGCTCACATAATTGGAGCTACCTTCTTTAACTTGTTGAAGGGCAAAACGTAGCTTTATTTTTCACAATGTTTGTTCCAACTCTCTTATCTGATCTTTTAATCACAGAAAAATAATTTGCTATTAAATAACAACAAGCACAGGGATGTCCATTTTTTCAGTGGATTCCAAAAAAATATCTTATGCTTTAATTCCTCTTCTGGTTTGCAAATAAAACTTAAAATAATGTTTTATTCAGGCAGTACAAAACTGACCTTTCTAAGTAGGAGTAGATGGTGTCTGCCTTCGGCATTCTCCCGTGAAGGTTTACATGCAGCAGATCATAAACATGCAGTCATGATGATGACAGGAAGACAACACACACATGACACTAGATGTCCTCTGTCATAGGACGTATGGGATTTATTTTAAAATTGTATTCTACATATATGTGCAGTCCTGTCACCATCTACAACCAAATATTTCAAACTTTAATTCTTTTATTTGAAGGTTCCTAAGGACAAATTAAAAACTATGTCTTTCAGAGAGTCAGAGGCAGGGCAGAGAGTTTATTGCTTCCATTGCAATCCATTCAGCAAAACTTCTTCATTTACACCAGAAAAATAGAAACGAACCTAATCCCCAAACTTTTCATGGTAATGACATTTAGGAACAAACCTTTTCCCAAACAGGAAAATTAGAAGTAATTTTTCTGAGACAAGTTGGGGTTAAAGCACTGGGCTTTGTGTTTCTACTTACTTCCTCCATTTTCTGACTTTCCAGCTCTTTATTTTACTGCGTAAAAACGTACCATTCTGGTTGATTTTTTTCTTTCTTTCTTCAAAGTTTATACTAAGCAAAGTCCAACTCTTTAAGCAACTTTTAAAGTACGGTGGAAATATGCCCTTTGAGAAAAATTCCTTCTCAAGGGAATATCGGCAGAGAATGAAACCAAGTGGTGACACCCTCTGTTGGCATTTCCAACATCTCAAAGAAAAGTTGGTTAAGAGGTAGGTTTAAATGTCACCACAAAGACTCAAGTGCTTTGCACACAACCCTGATATATTTTCATGGATTGATTATTTTTTTTTATTTTATATTTTGTAATTAAATGTTCAGGTACCTTCAAATGTCCAATGACATAAAAACATGGCTGAGTCTATAAGAACTTTAAAATCTGTTATCTGCATATTCAGGATAAAACTTCTTGCAAGATCTGGTATGCCTTGCCTTGATGCCTAGGAAGTATTTGCTTAAGTCACAAGCCATTTGAACATTTGGATTTTGGAGGGTCTAATAATAAAGTAAAATATTTAATTACCTGACCGTCCATCCCGCTGGAAATCCACATGATACCATTCTCCATCATTGACTTTCTTCTGCAGGGCTTTGATTTTTATAGTACCTGATCCCATATCTAAGAGAAGGTACAAGTGGCCGTCCAGCATTTCAATTGCAAAGAAGTCCACCTTAATCATCTGTGGGTTCTTGGCATCCTTCTGATGCCTCGGCTTGCCATGGCTGAACAAGATGAGGCCGTTTGGCTCCGTTGTGCGGAAATCAAATGATATTGAGCCTGTTTTCTTTGCATTCCACTTAGGCAAAGAAATAAAAGATTCTGGGGTTTCAAAAGTTATTGGGTCTAAGGTTGCCACATTTTCGCACTTAAAAGCCACCACACCGTGGATCTTCATTTTAGGATCTCCTTGCTTGGCAAGTCGAGATAACTCCAGCCTTACATCGTTATTTTTATATACAACCTGTGGGTAGAGAATAGTAGTGAGAATCTGGACTTTATACTTGAATATGTATCACTTGTCTGCAGCCCATAGAATTTTGAAGTAATCATGAAAAAAATATAAAATATGAATCGATTTTATTGTATTTTCTTTCACACAAATTTCAGCTATTAACTCACTGAATAAAAACCATTTAGTTTAGACAAAATGGAAAGATACACAATTCCAGAAACTGAAAACTGATATAGATACATCCATTATGTATCTTTACTTTGCAAAATAATTATGAAAAGTCTTAGTACTGAAATTCCCCACAATCCCCACTAAAATTAAGATGCCAAAATACTATTTTGCACTGGGCTGTGTTAGTAGCTGAGCACTGCTGGCAGGCATAGAGCTACGGCATGTGAAGCGGTCTTCATAGTTTGTTAGTCTGTGGTGCTGGTACTTTATTTTTAATTTTTGCAAATATCAGGTAAATGTCCTGTATTCTTGCTTTCCAAGGCACTTCACCTAAAGGGACAAGGTGGTTCTTGTTGCCTGGCGGGTAGTCATAGGGCTTTTTGGACATGAAATAACACCCAGGGGAAACTAGTTGGCAGGCTCTTAATATCATGCATCTGTTATTAGAGTAAATTAGGAAAACTCATAAGTCTTTTGATATAAAGATAAGAATCATCTTTTCTTTACAAATGCATATGATGGGTAATCACATTTATACACATATAGCTTATACCAACATAAGGGCGAACTAGTTATTTATATAAAGATGAGTATAAATCAGTCCATCTATGGGGCTGAAAATTTTACAGAAAACAATATTGCCAGGTTCTAAAATCATTTACTCACAAACAATAATATGAACCAAACTAATGCTGTATGTATTTATTTCTAAGGTATGGCCAATTGACCCAAGATAACTAATGAACTTCCTGATGTGACCAGTCAGTGACTAGCTGTCCTTGTCAGTGATTAAGACTTGAAGCTCCAGAATCAGCTTCTAGAGGTCAAATTCAGATATGAGCATTACAAAAAGTATGATCTTTATAAACTTCATTTTTCTCACTTCAAAGTGGTAGCATACCACAGCATGATTGTAATGATTAAATAAAAAAATGCATGTATGAGAGAAAAATCTGTATCAAGGCAAGACAATGTCAACTGCATTATAAGTCTTAGATAATAGCTCTTGTATCTGCTTATATGAGAATAGCTATCTCTTTACCATATCTGAAAAAGTACTTCTACTATTTTCTGTTAGAACAAATAGAAAATAAAACCCATACACATAATTGGTTTTTATATTTGATTTTCATCAAATAAATAAGTGACATCTTTTCAATGTTGAGCCTGTGGCTTCAGTTTTCTTTTATTTTCAGGACAGATTACTATAAAGCACCGGATATCCTTTATTCTTTGAATAAATATGTACAATGGCTTAATAGGCATCTACTGACAACAAAAGAAGAGAAAATGAATTAAAGCAATCACAAAGAGGAATTACACTAATTCTTAAGAATACTGTCTTGAAAGGAGGAAGCACTATTATGCCTCAGGGAAGTTGATTTAGGGTCTTCTTTCTTTAGCAGCAGAGAAAATGTTCTTCATGGGTGATTTTCAAAGCTCTCATCATGACTTTGTGCTACTCAGCCTGTTAATTTTTCATCATTCCTTGGGTATTTTATGTTAGTATTTGGAGATAATTTGGGCAATTCATTCGGATTGAGCATTTTCTGATCTGCATGACACAGATGCCTCCATTCATCAATAGTAACTTGTTAGCTATAAATTCAAGCTGCTTTCACAGAAGTAGCCATTTCTGACAGGAAGAAAGAAGTTCGGCTATGGGTAGCTGTCATAACTCAGGAATAGGACATCATGAATAGAAGAGAGTTGGAGGGTGTGAGAGTAATGAAACTGTTAGCAATGATTTTAGTTGCAATCCCATAGTTTTGTATATTTTAACAGTGAGGGTATTTGGGAAAATACTGAGAAAAAGTAGGAAATTTACTCTTGGATATAGTATTCAGAATTAGCCATACAAACTACCCCTGACTGAAACAAAATGAATTCCCACCTTGATCTTCATCTTGTGTAAGTAGGAAACTTGCTCACTCTTGTATATTACTAGTTCAGTGCCCACCATATGGAATCATTACATGTTTACTAAGAACTGAGTCAAATACTTTTTTCACTTTATTAAACCAAGTTTGACATAGGCATTATTAAAGTTTTATAATTATAGTTTAGGCATGCAAGTAGACTATACTAAAATGTGGGATTGTGGACTAACCCCAAAACCAAAGTACCACAAATATATTTTTCTAGGGAAATGTTTAACCATTTGTGAATATCCAGTTTGTTAACAAATTGGCCTATACACTGGAAAAGCTTATGCTTAAGTTCATTTTGTAGGGTATGAAGTACTTCTAGAGTAATATGCCCATGTGAAACCTAGAGAAATAAAAATTTATTTTTTGAGCAGACCCATATTGTTCATTTTTCCTCCCCATTTTGTGTTCCCTGAAAGGTTCCTATGGTAAACAGAAAAGCAATCTGAGATGGATACACTTTCACTGTCAGGTTACCACATTTCTTTTATCTGACCTACATTCCATAATTACCTTATTTTCCAGCATTAGATTTACTCTTATAATGATCCAACTCTGATTCAATTATTCTAACAAGTGGCTTTAAGTATTCTCAGCCTTCTTAGAATTCATGAGTGAGCTATTTTTGCTTTTTTGAAAAGAATATGGTGCTTGATCATAGTGTTACTTTATGATTGCTCATGGGATTGTATCTTACTTAAAAAGTAGAGTTCCACTTTTGAACCAATGCATACATACACATATATGGAGATTGAATATATATGTATATATACATATATATGTGTATGTGTGTGTGTGCATTCAATCTAATTATTGGTGATACTAGTAAATATTTATTTAGATCTAATTTTAGAATCTAAGAGCTTGAAGGGATATTGATATATTTTTAAATCATTTCAAAATGTTGAAGTTCAACTCCTTGCTCCATTGGCTACTACCTATGTGCCAAAGGGAGACATATAAGATATAGCTTTCAGATGTTGCATTTTGCTTGTTTTAATTTTTGTTTGTTTTGTATTTAATCTGCAATGTAATTTTAATGTTTATTTTAAATGTTAATTTAAATTATTATTACATTTTCCCTTTTCCTTTTTATGTCAAGGACTTTTAAATGTCTATGCTTAATATACAAGAACACAAAACAATTTGTAAGTGTAGACTTACATTAGAAAGGACTGAATATCAATACCTGATCTTGAAAATAATACTGAAAAATGGGTCCATAATGAAGAGGAAATGATTATAGTTATTGAATACATAACTGACTGTTGACATATATATATCAGCATACATATATATATAACTGACTGATATATATATATATATATGTATATATAAACCTTATTTTATTTTGCATACTATTATCTTTGCTTAGTGACCTCTGTGTATCTTATGTTCCTAATTTCTAAAGAGAACAGGTCAAAAGGAGAGGCATTCCATGTGTGAACTTATGGACAGTTCTCCTCTTAATGTATTTGATTTGAGCCAGAAATGAAAGACACATGTTTTGTCTATCCTTATGATGTTGTTCAGTTGTGGTTTGAGATGCTATGTGGTTCCCTATTTTGAGACAAATTTAAACACTAATCTATAAATTTAAACACTAATCTATTAGAAAAGAGAAAGTTCAGACCACCTTAAAGTACACAGAGGTACCGAGCATTATTCTAAAGGCTTCGACAGAAGCAACTGATACATACAGCTCTTCTGAGGAAGTCAGGGTATGTGAAATTAGTCTGAAAACATTTACTACTCATATGAGTACTTTTAAAAATAAGGATATGCATCAGTTAAGAGATTTCAATGAGGTTTTTTAATTAATTAACATGCACTAATGATGTTTTCAAGAATAAACTCTGACAGTGTGTAGGGTAGCTAAACTCTCCTAACGGAAGAGCTGTGCAGATGTCTCGGCATTGCACTGGATGGAGCCCACCCAGAAGACACAAGTGGCTCTTTTTAAACCATCCTGGGTTTTCTTCCCATACTTGAGAATGGTTATACATGAAGGTGTTTCCTTTTAATTTCCTCCTCTCTGGGATCACTACATGACTCCTCTTGGTATAGCAGTGAATATGTCTGAAACACAACCAGAAGGTAACCCACAAGCAAGGAATAAAAGAGTCATTTCAAACTACCTGGAAGTAGTACTTGGTTGGTATAGTCCAAGGAACATCTCATGAAGGAAATTAAAATGTATCAATACTCATATCCAATACATTATTTTTTAAGTAATGTCATATTGATATGGTCTATTCATTCATCTAAGCACTGTTAGGCATATACTAAAGTAAAATACTTAAGAAAATGCAATTTTATTCACTCTCCAATACATATACCCAGTCCAGTGGAAGATCAAGAGAGAACAGTTTATGGTATATTTTAAATACCTGTTCACGATATATATCAAGAGTTTGTACAAGCAACATATACTCAAATATAAAATTTCTATAGTGCTAAATATAAATTAATTTATAATAAAAGTATCAAAGTTGATATAACTGGTATGTGATATAAATTATAGTATGTGATATATCTCTCAAAAATAGATTAATAGCCAGGCATGTTTGTATACAGCTTTTATTCCAGCACTTTGGATGCAGAGGAAGTTGGATCTCTAGGAGTCCGAGTGTTAAGTGGTTTACATAGTGAGTTCCTGTCTCAAAGGAAAATGATAAGTATATAATATAGATCAATGAATGCCATCATATAACCAAATATACACACATGATATTTGATCATTTTAAACCTAAAATTTCCTTTTTAAAACAGTCAGCAAAGGTCTTGAACTCAAAGTAGTTTTGCATTTGTAAGGTTTGCACTACCCCACCAAGTTAGACTATAATTAAAAGAGAAAAATAAATAAAAGGAGTAGAGAAGAACTTGTTTCGCTTATGACTGAGAGTAGAAAATTAAGTTAAGAGTGGTGGATCCTGCAATCCTAGCACTCAGGAGGCAGAGGCAGGAAGATTATCCAAATCCATGCAGACTTGGCTACACAATGAGTTTCAAGCCAGGCAGATTGTGTCTAACAAAAAAACAAAAGAAAACAAGAACAAAGGTAGGAATTTTAACATGTTTTCTATGTTCTGAACACATGGGGACACTAGTGACACTTATTTTTTAGGTATCATGGTCATTGTTGCCCTGAATTTTTCAACCAAACATCATTTATTCTGAATTTTATTTCTTTAAAGTGGCAAATGAACAGTTCATTGACATTAAAAGGCCAGGGAGCCAATGGAACTGTGAGACACAGACTTTGTCATTGGTAAACTGTACCACCCATGTAGTTGTGTGCTGTGGAGGTGCTAAGGAACAAATATTGAGAAAGAAAAGGTAGATGCCCACTGTTCCCACACAATGTAACCCAACAAGATGCTAAGAAAACCACTCAACACCAGGACACATGAATATTAGGGAGGGAGCACAGGGAATTTCACAGATGGCAGAGCTTATTTTAAGGGAGGAGGATTTTTTTTCTGGAGGAGGATTTGGTGTTTTTACCACAAATTTAATCCTATTCAGAACTAGACTACAGATAAAATCTTTAGCTAAATATGTCACTTTATCCAAACAAAAATAGCAAAGCTGGTTAGAAAAGATGAAAATAGACTATAATAACATTTATCCACAAGAGCTCATGACATTTAAACTGATAACCAAATTTCGCTAGAGTCTGGATGGGAAAAAATCCACAGTACTTTAAGCAATGTAGAAAAACATCTTGTCTCAGATTTAGATGGACAACCTAATGTGTCCTCTTCATAAAAGTGAAAAGCATCAGTGCTTTACCCTTCCTATATACAATAAATAAAGCCATGTGGACAGCTCTAGAAGCAAGCTGATAAAGTCAACTTGGAAATCAGGCTGTCCTGCCCCAGGTAATAATTTCCTATACTGCAGCCTTCATTGTTATCCTCAGTGAGCAGCCACACAATCAGTACTAATACACTGTGATGCCTGTTTTTCTCACAGCAATGATTTCACAATGACTTTAGGACATGAATTTCAGAAAATTGGTCTCAAACTTCAGTAATGTCGTGTTTGACGTGGAGCTGCAAAGTAATTCCCCAGTGATGTCATTTAGTTAGACACTGAAAGAGTTACTGAGAAACAACAAAATACAGTGCTTACTGATACTTTAAAAGTAGCAGATGAAGATATGTTTAGATTTAATCTCCCATTAATCTACAGAAATAACACATCATAAATTAGGGTTTAAAGTTTCTACTCCAAACCAGCAGCTGTTGCTCAAAGGGAAAACGTCTGGTGACTTTATTCAAACATATGATTAATCTGTCAGTCTCAATGAGGGAAAGATAACCATAATCATTACTAACTTGGTAAGGAAACTCATCTTCCCCCAAATCAGTATAATTACTTTGAGCTGAAAAGAACAAGAATGAATGTTTTGTCTAGGTTAACCAATAAAAATTAGTTTAGCATTCTTACCCTCATGAGTTCAATGAAATGTCTTCTACTATACAATTTTACAGTTTTTTTAAGGACGTGGCCATAAGTCCAAATACAAGATATATAAATTAGTTTGTATTTATATATTAACTAGTCACATATGCATCCAGTATGTATACATACATACATACATAGATTATGAAATAAATTACTATTTATTATAAAGTCTTTCTTTTCCTTGCTTCAATGATACAATGGTTGTTCCTTGTGAAATACCACGCTTCTAACATTAGAATGTACCATTTTCCCAGCATCTTCCTCATTTTGCCATCCTAGTATTTGATAAGCATATTATTTTGATGTAAAATATGTTCCTTGGTTATAAGTACATGCATGTGTTTGTGTGTAAAACCTTATTTCAAATAGATTTGAACTGTGTGAAACAAGCATTTAGAAGCTGGCTTTGCTGAAAAGAACTGTCTCTGACTTATCCCACAGGTAATCAAAGGCAGGACAGAAGCTTGGCATCTGTGCCTTCCCTTGGCATCCTGGCTGGGTCATCTGTTTGCCTCTGTCCGTGGGCATAATTATCACTCAGAGCATTGGTCTAACTTGCCTCACCTTCCTTCAGGGCTTAAGGAACAGAGATCACACTGTATTAAATAGCAGTCATTCTGTATTCTAGGAACAACAGGATCTCCAAAGATAGTTACTGGGCACAAGACCTGGCTCTTTTAGATAAGAGCAGTTATATAGAATGCTGAAGTTGTACCCTGGTTATTTGCCCTAAACACTTCTGTTATATAACTTTTGCTTAAGGTGAAAAATCCAAATGGATTCTCCCACTCATGGTTATTAACTAGATCCTACATAGGTTTTTAGATCACCACATAGGACACTTTCATGCAAAAGATTCTATGACTGAACATTCTATTTTGTCTCACTGAGCTATTTCTTCTTGGCTCAGGTCCACGTCACTTAGGTATTATAGATTTATAATATATTTTGCTACATCTACTAAGCCATTTATAACATAATCTGTTCTACAGTATACATCAATAACAGCTTATAGAGGTTTATGTTTTCTCTGTGGACAAGGTAAATGTCTGTAATGGTAAAGTGTGCTTTGTATTTTAATGTATTAGGGCATCTGACTTCATTCTGGAAAAACATTTTAGGAGTTGGAAGCCAGGTGTACAACTATAGAAGAAAACAGTAAGAAACACAGAAAAATAGCAAATGCAGTTATAGTCATGTTCGTTCTTTGCTAGCAATTACATGGGGCCTCAGGAGCTTTCTTCAGTGAAATCTCAGAAGTTGGTGCTTATGCATCAGAGATGCTTACAGGTGCAGTTAAGTACTTAATTCCTTTGAATAGTATCTCATCAGGAGGTAAGGTTGTTTGCCCAGGCTCCAAAGCTAATTCATTTGACAGTCAGAAAGTTGTGAACAAATTGTGGTCCAAGTAATTGCCATTAAGGACCTGGTACAGCCTTTTACTTATGAGTGTCCATGCTATGGGGTGTTCTATCTTGATTTTCCTTTCATATTTATCATAACTAAAATATGGAAAACTCTATTAAACTTCCTGAAAACATGGTATCTGGTCATCCTAATTGATGGATCATCTATACTGTCTACCTAACCATTTCCTTCCAAACATTTTGCCTGTATTGTTCATTCAAACCTCCACCTGGGAACCACAAAGCACACAAGAGACACTGACAATTAAGGCAGCCATCACTGTTGTTTGTAGCACCTGAGATAAAAATATATTGCAAATGAGATTTGCTCCTATTGGTGGGTAGGAGTTATATAAATCTAAGATTTAATATCACCTGGTAAATGAAATACAAGATGTACATTTTCTAGTATTTGTGTGTGTGTGTGTGTGTGTGTGTGTGTGTGTGTGTGAATACAATCATTTTTACTTAACTAACTACACTCCTTAGGTAGGTACTACATTCCCTTCGAAGCAGTTTTCTTCCTTCTCAAAGATGAGTTTTAAGTCTTGGTTCGCAGTGTTAATAAAGCATATACAAATATGCAGAACTAGTGCCTGACTTGGGCACCAAGCAAAGTGTTGTCATGATTGTCAACATTCTAGTCTTAAAAGACCAAAGTTCTTGAACAACAGAAGTGCTTGGAAGCATTGGAGGACTGGCTACTCTTCTGAAGGACCCAGGTTTGAATGGCAGCACCTACAAGATGTCTCAAATACACCTGTAATTCTAGACCCAGAGGTTCTGACTCCTTTTCTGGCCTCATCAGGCACATTCACGGTGAACAGATATACATGCAGGCAGAACACCTACACACATGAATAAATGTTAAAATAAAAATAATTAGTGTGCAATGCCCTAAGTGTTAAGATTATTAAGTGTCTAAGAGAAGTATTCTCTGTATTTAGATAAGCAAGTGACTACTTTCATTAAACAAAAAGTATGTCTCTGGTAAGTAATTAATCATGTTGAGATGAGAATGTGTAACATGAATCCTCCTCAAACTCATTACTTTATTTACCTTTATTTTTTTACCTTGCTTTTTATGAAGGATGCATTTTGTAAGATTCCATCAGGTAAGCAAAAATTTTAAGAAGTATTTAGGTTGATAATTTTAATATTATCAAAGATGGAATTTTATAAGATTCCATAAGGTAAGGAAAAAAATTCTAAGAAGTACTTGGGTTGATCGTTTTAAAATTATCAAAGCATTTCAAATCAAAACAGGCAGCCCCTGAAATCTCATTCAGTTAGTTGGTAGCTCTAAATCTGATAAAGATACATGTTGTACTGAGCTTATGCTACAGTGAAATATGTGGCCCTTTTAGGTTTCTTGAAAACTAGAATATATATAATTGTTTGTTTTTTTCATTCCAAAATCCCTGAAGAGTATGGAGACCCCATATGGGAAACTTTTTTCAATTATGACTGTTAAGTGCTAGGGCATTTTGTTTTAAAGCAATCTTTAATTACTTCCTTTGGAAGGTCCCCAGTGCTTCTGAGGTTAGAAGTTGCCAGAGGTTGCTTAGTTAACTATTTATTTAATGAATGGGGTTTTGTGTGCAGCTGAATTTCTCATGGCACATGTTAGAAAATCCTTGGCAGCATTTAAATTGGAGAACTGAGAAACATATTGGCTCTGCGGAAGTGTAATCAGTTCCCAGGCAGGAGCAGAGCTTTTGCCAAGAAAAAAAAATCACTAAACTAAAAACTACCAAATGTGTGCACAGTCCAGGGAACACTGAGTTTGGTGTCAGTATTAAATGAATGTATATTTCAGATATTTATTATACACCACCAATGACAAAGGAAGAAAGATTCTATAAGTTTGAGAGAGAAGCAGGTATGGGAGCCTCATGCTTGAGTGTTTTCTGGTTGTCTATAAAATGCAAGTGCTAGCACCCAAGAAAAATAAAAGTTCAGTGACTCATGTAGATCCCCAAGTCTTTTTATTTTAGAGACCTGTTTATATGTCACTAAAAGATATAATTTTAAAATTGTTAATAAGAGAAGCAGTCATCAGATATTGTGAGACGACCACATATATAGACATTACTGAGGAGCTTAGACTGGATATATAGATGACTACATTGTCTCCAGGGCTTTGGCCAGCGACTTACTTCTATGTGATTTTCCATAAACCGTAGTTAGTAAAGGTTCATTTATTTGTCTAGAAAGGGATACTCTGTGACATATTATCTGAGCTCTGAAAAAAAATGAAGTTCATTAGAAGATAATTGTTTTATTCAATGATACTCTAGGAATTAGGAGGGATTAATATTTTAATCAAATATTAGTCTGAATAAACTTGAGAAAATATTACTGATTTTAAAAGTATAACAGCATCCTACCCTTCTTTCCTATGGAAACTATGTTCATTCTTACAAGGAGGCACCCTTGGGGTTCTCTAGTCCCAGAGTAAATACCATAGTTCTTCCCTTCAATATGTTGCCTTCAGTCAGCACCCCCCTCTCTCTAAGGGCTGTTTCTTTGTCAGGACTACTGTAACTTCCTCTAGCTCAAAGTGCACATTGGCTCACTATCAGCTCCTGTTTTCTTGGGTAGTCAGTGGCCAGACTGTCCAGAGCAGTCCTATCTTTTTGGGACTATTTCATTTCTACATTTATTCAGAAATAAAGGGGCTATGATTATCAGTTCAGAAATGCATATTGAGGGCTAGCCTGGTCACTGCTCAGGTGGCTAAGTGTTTCAATGTTCTCTACTCAAACCCTACACATGTCAATCTGTGCTGGCTCTGTGCTGAATATACTGTCAGCAGACAATGTGTTGGAGTTGGACATCCATGTTTGCTTTGCCCTTCACTGCATCAATTACATCAAGCAGAGAGTGTGAAAATGGAATATGAAATATACACTTTAGCTGGTATGTTTCCTGTCATAATATTAGTGTGAGTCAATACATCAAAATATCCAAAGATTGTCAACTTCCCTTGTGTTCTAGGCTTGTTGAGTAATTATATAAATTTCTCTATTTCTTAAAAGTCTTATTGGGTAAAGTTAAACTTCTTATACAAATTAATGAGGTAGTAGATGACCAAGCAAATTCAGGACAGGTTCAAGAGTGAAGTACTTCCCTGAAAAATTTAGTAAGCATCCCAAAAATTCAGAAATCAAACCAGATACTATTTAAATGCAATATTTAAAACTTTAATAAGTTGCAAACTGGTACAATCACTCTGGAAATCAGTTTGGTGGTTCCTCCGGAAATTGGACATCATTCTACTGGAGGACCCAGCTATACCACTCCTGGACATATACCCAAAAGATGCTCCAACATGTAATAAGGACACATGCTCCACCATGTTCATAGCAGCCTTAATTATAATAGCCAGAACCTGGAAACAACCCAGATATGCCTCAACAGAGGAGTGGATACAGAAATTGTGGTATATCTACACAATGGAGTACTACTCAATTATTAATAACAATAAATTTATGAAATTCTTAGGGAAATGGATGGATCTGGAGAATATCATCCTGAGTGATGTAACCCAATCACAAAAGAACAAACATGGTATGCACTCTCTGATAAGTGGTTATTAGCCCAGAAGTTTGGAATACAGGAAGAACAACCCACAAACCGCAAGGAATTCAAGAAGAAGGAAGACCAAATGGTAGACATTTCATTCCTTCTTAAAAGGGGGAACCAAATACCCATGGAAGGAGTTGCAGAGATTAACTATGGAGCAGAGTCTGAAGGAAGGACAAACCAGCCTAAATATAGCTATCTCCTGAGAGGCTCTGACAGTACCTGACTAATACAGATGTAGAGACTCACAGCCATTGAACTGAGTACAGGGTCCCCAGTGAAGGAGTTAGAGAAAGGACCTATGGAGCTGAGGGGTATGCAGCCCCTTAGGACGAACAATAATATGAACTAAGTAGCACCCTCACAGCTCCCAGGGTCTCAACCACCAACCAAGGACTGCACATGATGGGTCTGATTGTTCTGGCAGCACATGTATAGTAGAGGATTGCAAATTCAATCACCAATAAGAGGAGAGGACCTCGGCCCTGTGAAGGTTCTGTACCCCAGTGTAGGGGAATGCCAGGGCCAATAAGTGAGAGAGGGTGGAGTGGCAGGCATGGGGAGGGGGGAGGCAACAGGGGTTTGTTCTTGTTGTTTTTGTTTGTTTATTTGTTTTTTTGGAAGGGAAACTTGGAAAGGAGATATTTACATGTAAATAAATATCTAATAAAAAAACTTTAATAAGAAATTTTCTATGATTATCAACATATTAAGACTACATAAAAACAGATTTAGTAACTGATTCTTTCTGTTTTTGTTGGCTTGCAATGAATGTCATGGCACAGAACCAGAATATACTATTTTTTCTGGGATTCATGAATCCAATGTGATATAGTGGTTAAAATGAGTGCCAGTAACTGTAGTTTTATTTTGTCATTTGTAAATGTTATTAAATTCACAATACACTGTTCATTGTTAAAGTATAACAGTTACTAAGAAAACCACCTTTATTGAAAGGATAATTTATGGTAAACAATGTTCAGTCAGACATGATTCTATGCACTTTATTAGTTCCTCATGGAAACTCGCTGAGACTCTATAACAAACTTCTCTTTCTGAGAACCACAATTCTGGTTGTCTGTGTGTATCTGTGTGTGTATGTGGTGATGTTGGTGCTTTGGGTGCACGTGTAAATATGTGCACATATATAAACATTCATATAGAGACCAGAGGTCAATCTCAGATACCATATATACCAGAGGTGTTAGCCTCTGAAGTAACCTAGACTAAGAGGTACACACACTCACTAATACTCATGTTCATGCCTGCACAGAACTAAAAAGAAAATTAATCTTTTAAAAGGTGAAAACAACTTTGCTTCTTGGGAAAGCTTTTTGCGGAAAAAACAAAGAGGTAGGATATGGTTTGAAAGCAGAATATTCAGGAGAAAAGCACAAAGCCAAAATATCCATGTAACTCAAAATATAAAAGGTTTGAGTCCCTATAAAATGGAGGGTGTTTCCATAGCACTTGTATCAAGCTTGATATTGTTAATGACATTAGGTGAACTGCGAATGATCATGTTATTTAGGAAAATGTCTTACAAATATGATCCATTTACCAAACCAGTCTTCGCTGGTTTGTATATCAGTCTTCAGTATATAGTTTTGTTTTCTGTGTTGGAAAAATGTTTTTAAAATATTTTAGGTGACTTATACAAGAGTCCTCACGCTTAGCTCACCATCCCAATCTCTATTCCACTCCATGGTTCAGCTACAGAAAGCAGCTCTGAGCTTTGCAAATGCACTGACATGCCCCACCAAACATTTTAACTATTTGACTATAGTTTTGAGTCCTCCAGACTGGGGCAAAACAAGCATAGCAGTTGTAACATGTATCCCTATTCTCCTTGCATAATACTATTACTGCATATCTATTTTAAAACAAACTTGCAAGCTGGAACACTTGACAATATTCAGGGTATCCTGAATCATATTAAACAAAGACTGCTAGGGACCATAGATAGGCATTTCACCTTGGATCCAGGAGAGTCCTGTACCTAAAGATCTAAAGTGTGCTACCTGGATATAAATCTTCTCTTGGAAGTTATGGATTAGACAGTCATGAGTTATAATATTTTTATGAAATTATTAGGAATCAGGTGGCATACACTCTTTGATAGCCAAGTCTAGTTTTAAAGCTCAAACCAGAATGACTACATTGGGGGTAAGGCAGGAATCATTTTTAAGAGGAATTTTGCCAGCAGATTTCTGGAATCTATGTCTTAAAGAATCAAGATAACAATAAGATGTCTCTAGAGGAGATGTTGTCACAAAGCAACAGCAGAGAAGGATAATCAGTCAACGTACAAAGAGTCTGAATGGTTCAACTGAGCTTGGGGAATCCTGTGCAGAGAAAAAAGTGGCTCCTCCAACCTTACGTTCAGAGAACACAGATCACGTTCTTTAGGGTCTCAAGTCATAATTTTTTCAGTGGATTTTCATCTAGTATAATATTTCTTTCCTTCTCCCAGGGTAAACACACATGAGAAACAAATAATCATGCTCTTATGATACTGAAATGATATTTTTGAAGTCCACAACGAGAACCAAGCTTTGAAAATTATCTTTTTGATGTTGTGTGTAAAAGTCACAATCTTTGTAAAAAGGTAAACATTTAAAAGGATTAATGTATGTTAAAATTTCAATGTAAGTTGGGAAGCCCATAAACACACATCACATTACAGAGGAAAAAACAGCTTGGGCAACTCCGGGTGGTCCCTGTCATTAGCAGGGGAAAGCAGCCAGATACTTGGAAGAAGAACAAGGATATAAGGGGAAACACTGGAGTCCCCCCAGCTGCCTCTGTGGCCAAGCTTGGGTAGAAGACAAACCAGAATGACTGGAGAATAAGGAAATGTTCATTCTGTGCCATCAATCGGTTGGAGTTTCTAAAGGTGTTAATTGCAGAAGGATTATTCCTAAGGAACTCTCAGATTCCAGATGGTTGTAAGAGATATCTGATGGATCTCTAGGTGGATCCACTGGGAGAAAGAGACCTGGAGATCTGAGTGAACCATATAGAAGTCTGAGACTTAGTGCAACCTTAGAGTCTCAGCTTCTAAAGAGTGGATGCCGACAGCCACCATCCAAACTATTTCCTGATGCTTAAACCATGTGTAAACATCCGAATGCAGTACTTAGGATGAAGTGCAATCTATGCTGACATGACTCTTCTCAAGTACATGGTCTCAGAGAGGCTATTTTATTTTGGAATATAAAAATCTGTCATATCTTCTCTTTCTGGCTTAGCATACTTCTTAGTGTATTCGTTCATTAATATAGACCTGCTTAGGTTTTGCCTTTTGTGAATAATCTAACTAATCTCCAAATTGATCACAATAATATCCACCAGTGATTATTCCAGCTAGCATTTTAGCCATTATCACCAATTAAATATAACCATTCTCCAATGAATGTTCTGAATCACCATTTTCAGGCATAGTTCGAAACCTAAGGAAGTTTAACTAATTTCTTCAAAGTCACATGGCTAATAAAAATGAAGCATTCCATTATATTACATTAAATCATGGCAAATCATTCCTAATGAATGAATAGTCCTGACAAACTGACACATTGACAGGTCAATGGGGGGGAGAAGTTAATTTTTTAACCTAAGAATTATTATTTTCAGTAGACAGAACTTATAGGACACTAGAGGGAAGCTTAGAGAGGTGTGCATTTTATTTTCTTATAAATACCTCTGCCTTTACTGTGCTGATTTATCCAAATAGCTCCTCTTTGTCTTCTCTATTCAAGATAGCAATTTATTTATTTTCATGTTGTAAGTATTTCTATCTTCATCTTAATAATACTGGCTTTGGTACTATAAAATACATTTAAGAGCAAATTTAAAATAATGCTATATCAAGAGTTGTCAAAGACAGTGAGGAACCAATGCTATGTCCTGGCTCTGTGTCAGAGGCAAGACAAAGTAAGCAAAGTGTAGTGATGGAACAAGTGCAGTCCTTTTGCTTCGGAAGAGGTCCCAGCCCTACATAGGCAGGCAATGGGAAGCAAACATTTGATTAGAATGACAGGATATGAGGAGACTCCAATGTTTAGCATATGTGTGTGCACATGAGTTTCATAACAAGGACTTAGCTAGAAAATGTATCATCTAAAGGTCTGTAATAGTGGCAAATTTAAAATTAGCTTAAGAGAAACTAAACATTTACAATATTCATGGGGGAAGCTTTGGGTATTTTAGAGGCTCAGAATTAAAGATTATGTTATCTTTGCTACGTATTCCCAGCAAGAAAATAAAAATGAAGCGGCTTCTCCCTGGCAGTAGAAGATTAAAGTGGGATAGAGCTAGCTCCCTCCAAGGCACAGGAAAGGTAGAGGAGTCCTGGAAAGGATGGAAGCAGCAGAGGAGTGGCAAGTGCTGTGGAACGATGTCTTATGGACATGACGTGGCTGAATCACTCTTAAACTCTTAAGTAGCCATGCCTTCATGTACAAGATCTGCACCAGATCGGACCTCTCAATATCTCGTCATTGTGGGGAATAAACACTTATGAACTACAAAGAATAATGAAGGGAGTGTTCACTTCCATACATAAGTACATTTTCAATTGTACTACACTCTATGGACACACATCAAAGACAAGTTTTCATTAGGCCAAGCATTAACCCATCCCCCTCCCCCCCAAAACAAACTTTTCTTACATTTCTTCAGGAAGGAAGATGAATACTGTACAAAAAGACAAATAAGAAAGATCATATTCAGGGCACTTATCTTCAAGGAAGGAGTCACTGTCATTTGGAATTTTATGGCAGGAGCTGCCACTGTAAATCTGATGGCTTAATAATGAGGTTATTGAATGGACTCGTATCACCATATAAAAAGTCTAGCATATCTGTCCTCTCATAGGCTCTACCCAGCACCTGGCTGAAACAGATACAGAGTCCCAAAGCCAAATATTAGATAAGGCTCAGGAGTGTTGAGTAACAGTTAAGGGAAAGATTGAGGGAAACAGAGGGGAAAGGGACTCGACAAGAACAACTGAGTTAACTAACTTGGCCCCTTGAAGACACCCAGGGTCCACCAACCAAAGAGCATTCATGGGCTGGACCTACACCCCTGTACATATGTAGCACATGTGCAGCTAGGTCTTCATGCAGACCTCTCAACAACTGCGCCAGGGCTTTCTCTGACTCTGTTGCCTGCCTGTAGATCCTGTTCCCTTAACTGGGCTTCCTTTTTTAGCATCAGCAGAGAAGATGTGGCTAGTCCTGTAGTGACCTGAAATGCCAGGGGTGGGTTGGGACCCAGGGGGGACCTCCCCCTTCTAGGAGAAGTAACTTGACCTCCAGGGATCAATCAGTAGATTTCTTATTCAAATGTGCACCCCCCCACACACACATAGACACACACACACACACACATATCTACATCACATCTAAACATTCAAACTCACCCACACACATAATCCCACAGACATAAAGACACATGCAGAGTCACAGATATATAGACATACCAATGCTTCTACACTTATACTCATCCACAGACACAGTTTCTCTCTCTCTCCCTCTCTCCCTCTCCCTCTCTCCCTCTCTCCCTCTCTCCCTCTCTCC
>NW_022196912.1:2417533-2421356 GCF_008632895.1 Mastomys coucha | reverse complement strand
CCCCTCCCCCTCTCTTCCCCTCTCCTCCTCCCCTTCTCCCCACCTCCGGCTCACTGGAGTCATTTCTCATTTATGTTGCTACATATGTGATAACTGCAAGTTTTTCTACTAGAAGACAGCATTGCTAACCACAAATAATAATTCATCTTAATATTCTTCCTCACTTAATGATAAATAAAAATAAATATGATATTACAGCCCTGTGTACATTAAAACGGCAGTGAATAGAATCTGTTCTTGTGTTATGTGACCAAAAGGAATAAAATAAACTGGTAGGCATCTCGTATTCATGTAAATGTGCATGGTATTGTAAGAGGGTGTCCCTTAAACTGCTTGAGATGTTGTTTTTGGTCAAAATAAATTATGTGAATAGAAATTTGGATATGCACCAAAAGCTTCAGTCTTCAAGGGTTCTCAATTTTCTCCAGTTTGCAAGTTTGCAAACTGAATAGTTCAGCATATCTCTAATAAAACTCATCTCCCAAGGTTCCTTTTCTATGCTGGCTAAATCAAATTAACTGTGAACTGAAGAGGTTAGATACATGCATAATGGGAGTATCAAACTGTAACATCTTTCCACTCTGGCTCTCTAAGGTCTCCTAATTTCTACCCTGGAGAGGAATCCAAATATTAGCTTCACTGAAGATCACTCTGACAAATCTGAAGAGAAGTAAGAATCACAAAAAAGAATATCACATATTGAATTATCCCCCAATGCTGCCAGCATGTCCATAGATGATACTATAGGTCTCTAAACTTTCACTCAACATTTGATGACAGGCAATAGAATTGCAATCTTCCTGCTCATTCTATAAGTTGTGAGACCCTTGGCTTGACAGCTAGGCAACCATTTGAATCAGGGGATCCATACACTTTGACTAGAGAGCTGACATGATGAGCCATTTGAGCCATGCACTGCTGTGCACACCACACTGCAGCCTTCCACAATGATGCATTGCACTAATATACTCTCAGTGTGTACTTGCTTGAATGTATTAGAGCAATACATCACTGAAATGCTTAAGCTTATATGGTACACTGCTGTGTAAGATAGAAATAGCTTCCTGAGGCTCGTTTTAAAGACTTAATTTCTAATTTTATATATTAAATGATGTCCATATCATGTTGTTTTTTTTGTTTGTTTGTTTGTTTTTGTGGTCCGAGAGACACATGTTGATATTGAGTTGTGTTATCTTTGAAAGTCAATAATTTTTCCCATGTTGAAGGCATTCTGACAGCAGAGCACATCTTACAAGGAATGGGGGCTCAGAAGTTGATTTTCCATATAGATGAAATAGACTGAATGAGGAATTCTATTTATTTAATAGCTAGCATCAGTATTGAAATTAAGAGCTAAACAAGAGACCTGGTTATTTGTAGTATCTTTTCCATGGAGATACCATATGGGCTAGAAATGGGCCTTAGATCAGAACACGCTAATCAGGTAGAGAAGCATCCCAGAGGCGAAAGACATTGTGCTTGCACAAAGTTTCCTTTTCTGATGATGCATATTCTTTAATGATGGGATTGGATAGCTGTAGTAATATGTACCACAAAATTCCACATTCCTTGTCACAAGTTATAGAATAAAGTATGTTGTAACTTCTAGAAAAATACACACAAGTTCTAGAATAGATATTCAACTTTTGTATTTTCATGATGTTATGTCTGGGTTGCCTAAATTATGTTGATAGATGAGAGCAGAACCTACCATGAAAGCAAAACTCACATCTAATTTAGCCACCATCTTTCCACAGTTCACTGTTCTTGACACACGAACTGTGTTCAGCAAGTATTTATTCAATGCACTATTTATAGTAGATTCATTTCATCAGCAAATATTTTTAAGAAACATGCACATCTTTAAATGTAACTGTGCATTCTCATAGAAAATACTTGCATCTAGTACTAATAAGAAATAACAATCTGCAGAGACAAAAATTATTTGATTATTACTTGTCATAGGAATAATGATAGTATTTAAACACAATTATATTAACTGAAAAGTATCGTCAACTTTTCAGATTTCTTTTATTTTCTAAAGAAATATACTCCCACATAGAATATACTGTGTATTATCATAAATTCACAGTTCTTCCCTTATCCTTAGAAGATATATATCCAGACTCATGAAGATGCTTTAAAAATACCAACCCTTATACATGCTCATTTGTTCTCATATGTGTATGAAGCTTAAATCATGAACCATACTATAAGAGATTAACAAGAACTAATTTTGCAATAGAGTTATCACATCTATTTGCTATAATAAAACTTCTATGAATATAGTCTATCTTGAAATACATTATACTAATCCATTGTCTTCCAGTGATGTGAGATCTTAGGGCCATCATCAAATACAATGAAATTTTCCTGAACACAATCATTCTACACAGAGACAACTGACCTACTAGGTTGGACATACTGTATAAAGCACGACTAACAAACAAGGAATTGTCTATTGCTAATATATATGTAATGGCCCATTGTATCATCATGCCACTCAAAGCTGTGTATAATTTTGAAATTTGAATCATTTATTTATTTGTTTAATATTCTATATAATATTTTTGACCCCAGTTGACCACAGGTAGCTAAAACAATGGAAAGTAAAGTTAGGTCAACTTCTCTTTCAATCATAGACTTCCTTAGCTCTCTTTGGCAGTATATATTCTGTTATTCATAGTTTGAAAAACAGTAAATTATACATAGGTAGAGTTATTATTTAGGTTTCTACTTGTAGTTCCATTTTCTATTCCATTCTTTTTCAATAATGTTTAAAATTATTCTTGTCCATTGTCATTATACTGTACAATATAGGTCTATATTTAGCTTTGATTTTAAGCTACCTGAAGAAAAGTAAGCAAATTTCACTTATAAATTCAATAGCCTCATTTCCAGTCATTATCAGATATGCAAGCACATGCACACATCCTTGCACACACACAACACAGACAGAAACACACACAACACAGACAGAAACACACACACACCTTGCCAAAATGCCTTTCACGTGTGTTTTATGAATTCTATGTAAAATCAGAGCAAAATTTACATTGCAAAAAGTGGGTTCCTTTAGATTCATCATGGGCAGGGCATAAAGTAAACATTGATCTATTCTTCCAAGACTCCTGTCTCCATCTATGCTTTCAATCTTCTCCTTCTATCTGCCTTCTTTCCTCTTTGTACCTCTTGTCGATGGTAAATGAGCCATTTAAGGGAACTGCAGGCTGTGGGTATCTACAAAGAACTTATCACACTGCCACAAACCTTTCCCTGTAAAGGCAGCTCTCTCACTCCAGGCATTTCTGTGTTTCTCCACTAATCATAGCACTTGCCTGGCTATTGCTTGTGGATACTTTGAGCTATTGTTACCTATGTAATCTCAGCCTCTTTTTTCACTTCAAAATCATTTTCAGTGAGGTGATTTATCTATAGAAACCAATGAGTCATGTCAGATGATGTACAACTCTGAAAGGGTGTGTGGGAATAAAGGATAGAGTTTCTCAGAGTATGTGGAAATAAGGGAAGTGTTTACTCATCTCTGCTTGCTAGCTGGGTAAAAGAGCTGCATGTACAACATGTAAGAAGGACACATGCTCCACCATGTTCATAGCAGCCTTATTTATAATAGCCAGAACCTGGAAACAACCCAGATGTCCCTCAACAGAGGAGTGGATACAGAAGTTGTGGTACATCTACACAATGGAGTACTACTCAGCTATTAAAAACAATATATTTATGAAATTCTTTCGTAAATGAATGGAGCTGGAGAATATCATCCTGAGTGAGGTAACTCAATCACAAAAGAACAAACACGGTA
>NW_022196912.1:2379343-2416695 GCF_008632895.1 Mastomys coucha | reverse complement strand
AAAAAAAAAAAAAAGAGCTGCATGTAGAGAAAAACAACTGCAAAGGTAGAATTATTCCCACCTAACAGACAACTGTGAGACAAAAATAGACTAGCTAAAGACTTGTTTAACAGATGATTCCTAAATGTGTATACTTCTAAATTAATCTTTGAGATTAGGCTCAGCTACCACCCTATGTATTTCAGCTTTAAGCCAAACAAAAGAAATAATTTCAGATTTATTTTAACTAAATGTTTTATTGAAGAATATCATTGATCAGTATTTTTCAACATGTGACCAAGATTGATATTATGTAGAAATACCAATAAAGAATATATAGAATACTGTATATGTTCTTTTTATTTCATGACTTGAAGTTTAAATTTACAAAATTCTGCTTTTGTAAGCAGGGCATGTATACCCTATATATTAAACTGAATATTAGACTGACATATATCAAATGGTAGGAATCATGTACATAGTGCTTATATTTTTGATTTATTTTGTCAGGCTGTCATTCTGTCTATCTCTGTCTTTCTGTCTGTTTCAGTCTCTCTATTTTAGATCCTTTGTCAAAGAACAAGTGACCATAGGTGTGTGGGTTAATTTCTGGGTCTTCGATTCTATTACATTGATCTTCATGTCTGTCTCTGTACCAATACCATACAGTTTTTATCACTACTGCTCTGTAATACAGCTTGAGGTCAGGCATGGTGATTCCCCCAGAAGTTCTTTTATTGTTGAGAATAGTTTTTGCTATCAACAATGAACTTTTAAATTTGGAAAATTATTCCATTTTACTTCATTTAGTTCAATATTCCTGACTTCTAACATACATTCAAACATTATTTTTAAAAATCTGGACAGATTTCAGATATGTGTATGTATGTATGTGTACTCGTGTGCATGCATATCTCTCTCTCTCTTTCTCTCTCTCTCTCTCTCACTTTCTCTCTCTCTGGCTGTGTGTGTGTGTCTACTAAGATAATCACATTGTTATGTTGTATAGGTAAGTTTGTTAAAACATGTTTTAAAATTGTCTTCCCTCTCCCCATTTTTTTCTATTGTATTGTGCTGTTTGCCAACCCCATATTTGATAGAGGGCAATTATATTATAATCAGTCTGTTGGCAATAATGTAATTGTTTCACTTTCTTTCAGATTTTCCTACTTTTAAATTCATTTGTATATTTATAGTTAATTATAATTTGCTTTTAATTCTATATAGTTTTACTATATATTATAATAAATCAAAAATAGTAGAGGAAGGCTGTAGAAATGACTAACCGGTTAAGAACACAGCTCTTCCAAAGGTCCTGAGTTCAATTCCCAGCAACTATATGGTGTCTCACAAACATCTGTAATGGGATCCAATGCCCTCTTCTGGTGTGTCTGAAGACAGCTACAGTGTACTCAAAAAAATTAAATTATTTAGTATAAATGTATTTCCTCTGTGTATGAGAATTGTTCATTCTTTCCTTAAAAGCCCTTCATTTCATCAAATATTCATGGATTGTCATAGCAATTTTGATTTCAATGTTTAAAAAATGAGCATTTAAATATGTCCATAAGCAAGATGGTACATGCCTCCAATCACAGCATCAGGGAGTCAGAGGCAGCAGAGACACTGGAAATGCTGGTCTGCATCACATAGTGAAATCCAGGCCAGCTAGGGTTACTTAGTGAGATAAAAAAATCCCCCAAATAAATAAATGAATAAGAAATAAAATCTCATGTTAATTCAATACCTTCTTCATGTCAACTAATTAAATGCAATTTGGAAATAGGAAATATGAAAATTTAGTTTTGTTGTTATTTTACTGGCATAAGAAACTTCACAACTATTATTTCCTCTCGAATATATACTGACAGGGACTGCTGACTTATCAATTTCTGTAGAAGCAATGTGCTAAACACCCAGAATAAATATGACAAGTGAAGGAATGCTAAAAGACTCTGGGATCATGCATTGTGCAGAAAAGTCACACCGAACACACCCTCCAGAGATGATCTCCCTTCCCATCTGAGGGGCAGGGTCAAGGAGGGGCTGTTTTCTTTCCACTGCTTGCCTCCTCTCTGGACTGTCTCTGATAGACAGTCTGTGTTTAGTGTAAATTCCCAGTCCAACACCATTAAGCATCTGTCCAAGTTTGAATTCATGAAAACAAAATTAAAAAGACTAGGGTGCAACTTGACAGAATTCCAACAGAAGTCTGAAAATGTGGCCAAATAACTGACTAAGTTACACTAATTGATGGTTACATAACCTGAAAACAGAGCAGTCCCTTAATTTAAAAACAGTGCAGAGGAAAAATCTGTGGTATATTAAATGAATATATTCATGGATTTTATATATTAGGTTTTTAGACTTTTTGTGTATATCTGAAACTATGAAGTAGAGATATGTAAAATTATGGTACCATTGGATCTCTACAGGAGAAGTTTGGCTCATTTTGTGAGTATCTGTCAGTACCCATCACCAGCTGATGGACTAATAATTAAAGAGATTAATTCACAAATGTGGAGGTTCTTTCCCTACAGTATTATACTTCTCTCATTGTTTTCATTATTTTGACTTCAAAATATCACGTTTTTAAAAATTTACTATTACATTGTTTCATGTATGCATGAGAAAGACTAATAATGACTTACCCAACTAACAATGCTTGCTATTTCCACCTCAAAAAATGTAAATTACATTAATATTTTCTCATCAAACACACACACACACACACACACAGAGAGAGAGAGAGAGAGAGAGAGAGAGAGAGAGAGAGAGAGAGAGAGCAAGAGAAAGAGAGAGATACAAAGCATAGTCCTTGTGGAATTTCTCTTGTCAACAGAGATGTATCTTGAGGGGAGGCTTTCTGAGAATTTTTTTTTCTTAACCTGAAAGGAGAACTTCTAAGGAGGGATAGCTTGATTGCTATTGTGCTTTTTATTAAAGATACTGTCTCATGTAACCTAGACTGGCTGCAAACTCACTGTTTAGGCAAGGATGATCTTGAGATTTTTCTTAACTCTACTTTAGGGTACTCAAATTACAGATGAGCACAACCACACCCAGTTTATGAGATGCTGATGGTCTTACTTGATACATAAGCAATCTATCAACTGACTGACATCTTTAGGCCAAGAGAAATAGTTTGAAATTGCTATTTGTTATCCATAAATATTTAAAAGGAAAATGTCATGATTTTTAGGGAAAAAACAAAACAAAAAACAACAACAAAAAAAAACGATCAGCATCAGTCTGGAGGTTGCTGAATATCACGGACAGATGGGTGCTGTGGTTATACCAGGATGTTGAAGCTAAGCTGAGTTATATTTACTAACTTGGTTATAGTAACTGAATTATCCAACAGCTTTCAGTTTTTTAAAAGCTGTAGTAGGACATGCCATCTTAAGAAAAGCAGTGACATTCACTCTACTGTACTGTGTTAGAGAAGTTACAGCTCTTCTAATGAAAAATAACAACAAATTTATGAGCTTTTTTTTTATCCCACACAAACCAATTATCCATAAAAGAATTTTTGTTAACGTCTTTGAAACTTTGTTTTGAATATTATATTTTCTTGTTCAGGCTAAAGACTTCATCCAGATAAAGTAAAGAGTTGGTTTTAAATATTGCGTTTATACATGTCTAATAAAATTATGAACCTAAAAGTAGTTTTTCTAATAAAAGAAAATAATAAATTATTAGAAAACAAAGGAGAGAACAGAAAAAGAATGAAATACACTTTAAAATATAATAAAAGAAATCAAACAACAAGAGACAGAAAAGCACTGAGAGCAAGTGCATGGTTTATCTGTATATATTCTTTATCAACCCTATTTTATATCTTTCAGAAGAAATAAAAAGGAATCAAGATGCCTCAAATGCCTGAAGTAGTGTATATTTCTAAACATACTTGTGTAAGTATCACCACCTGGTCCCATTTTACAACTTGAACTCTTATAAGTCTAATTTGTCCACTTAGCCACCAAAATGTCCATTATATTGAGTCCATTTACCTTACCAACTGCATCAACTGTACTGATTTTCAAAACACTATCATCTAGTCTAATCACCATATACTTTATTCTTTTTCTGGAGAATGCATGTCTTTGTATTGTATCAGCTTTCTCCTGATTTATGTACTGCTTCTCTGTGATTCTAATATTTTCTCATGCCTTCCAATGATTTGCGACTTCCATATGCTTGTTGACCTGATTAACCTACTCATTTCTCAGAGCTCACAGGTATATAAAGACTGATAATTCTCCAATGCCATACTTTTGGGGTCCCATAAACCCAAGGGCTTTTCCTCTTTTGGGAGAATTTCAAAGCCTCCTCTATGAGAATTTCCATAATGAGCATATGTTTGCTACAGTTATGAGGTAGGTCACATTAAGTCTTCTGTTGAAGTGTCGTATAGCAAACATGTGGCAACAGAGACACTTGCCAAATGTGTGAAGACTGAGTAATAAGCCAAGATCTACTGAGCATCGTCTACCCCTGGCCTTGTTCTAAGGACATCAGGACCACAGGTCATGGCAACTAACATATATATATATATATATCTCCAATATAATTGATATTAATGTTCTTTAAAGTCTAAGAAATACACCCAACCTTCCTCATTCTTAAGCTATCAGGACTTATTGAATTAAACTCCTGATACCTGGAAAAAATGAGATAGTGTTACTCCAAACATTATGACAAACCATTAATATCTCTCCTGCTGAATTCTGTATTTTGAATCCTTCCTCACCAGAGCTCCAAGTGATTAATGATAGCTTAGAGTCCAGCAAACGTCAAATCAAATCCATATAATTGACACAGTTTAATGTTCTTTTTCCTAAGGTAAGACAATAGAAATCAATATTCATTCTACTCTTTGGACTGTACTATTATGTTTCTGAAAAAGTCTAATTTCCAGTGTGTTTGTGAAAGACAGTAAGAAAGTCTGAGTGTGAGTTAGCATGCACATCTTTTCCCACATGCCACAAAGGAAATGACTTCAAAACCTTATTGCTCTGAAAGCTCTTCCAAATTTTTCAAGGCAAGCCAATGATATCTTCTGAATTTAGTATGCAAAGAGATTAAAAAAGGCCACCTTCTCTGGCTGATCATGTATTACTAAATGTCTAGGTGAGTCTTAGTGAAGAGCCTCTGAATTCCACAAGTGCACTTGTGCTCACCATGCCTGGCCTTGTTTCAGTTGTTTAGAAAATATGGTCGTTCTTCCACTTGTGTTCCACTGATCATATGAAACTTAACTTTGGGTTTGAGACATTTTAAACTAATTTAGCTCCCTACAGTAATAAACAATCAAACAAACTGACAACTATTAGTACAGAGCATCAATATGATAAACTATTTTTATTTTGAGTTATCAGATGACTTTTGATATAAGAAGTGTGCAGGTGACAGAACAGGTATTAAAAACATTCCTTTTAGGACTGTGGGCCCTGAAGTTGATAGGAACTCCACAGGAAGACCAACAGAGTCAACTAACCTGGATCTATGGGGCTCTCAGAGTCTGAACCACCAGCAAAAAAACATACCCAGGCTGGACCTAGGCCTCCCTGCTCAGATGTAGCAGATGTGTGGCTTGGTCTTCATGTGGGTCCTGAACAACTGGAATGGGGGCTATTCCAAAAGCTGTTTTCTGTATGTGGGATATGTTCTACTAGCTGGGCTTCCTTGTTTGGGCTCAGTGTGAGAGTAAGCACATAGTCTGGCAGAGACTTGGAGTTCAAGTGTTGGGGTATGCTCAGGGTATATCTCCCCATTCAAAGGAGAAGGGGAGAGGAGATGGGAGAAGGATTGTGGAAGGGGGTGACAGAAATGGAGACGGTAAAATGAATAAGTTAAAAAAATAAATTAAATTAAGAAAACCTTTAGCCAGGCAGTGGTGGTGCATGTCTTTAATCCCAGCACTTGGGAGGCAGAGGCAGGCAGATTTCTGAGTTTGTGGCCAGCCTGGTCTACAGAGTGAGTTCCAGGACAGCCCGGGGCTATACAGAGAAATCCTGTCTCAAAAAACAAAAAACAAAAAACAAAAAGCCTTCCTCTTCTTAAACAAAGTTTCTATGTTTAACAAAAACAACTCTCTGTAGACTAAGGATGGCATACAAAAATGAGTTGCAATCTGAACATGGAACACATATGAGTAGTGTAGATATTGTCACTATTGTTCAGTGCTCTGGTTAAAATAGACACAAATAGAATATATTCTACATTTCAGCCCCATGTGAAAATTAACAGATCAATATATCATAAAAAAAAAACTGAGTAAGTCTGGGTGTTCTTGTGTCTGACAACAACAGATACTGTCCCTGAAGTTTGGTTTCTCATTTCTCAAACTAACTAAAAGGAAAGTCAGATCCTCCAAGTAAATCTATTATGCCTACCCTATTCTGAGAGATTCTGAACACCCAGACTTAACAATGTAAAGGCAAGTATTCTAACACTGAGTAGCTTTAGGCAAGTTAACTGACGCCTACAAAATTCATTTTGTTTAAGTGTGAAACTAAAGATAATAAGCAGCTGTCCCTGGGTGAAATAAGCCAGATCTACACTGACAGAATTACACAAGTCTAATTATTCAAGATATTAAGCCATCAAGTAAAAAGTAAGAAAAGAGAATTATGGTTGTGCTGTGTGGTTGGAAGGAGGCAAAGTGTCATTTCTGTTCAATGAGTATATGCTTCAGGCTCGTATCATAAAGCCAAAGAACTTCATACTATTGAACTACACAGCTAAGATAGTACCATCATAGAATATGTGGCTTAGAATTGTAGAATTAAAAATAAACTCTAACAATACAATTATGAGGTTTGTGGATTTGAGCAAGCTGAGCAAGCACTGTACCAATGTGCTGTATTTCCCAGTTCTAAATTTGGAAAAATGAATATGCAGTGCATTAATTTGTATATCACTTTACTCAAATTAGGGCTAATGTAAATGAGATAATGAAAGCTACCAAATGAGCAAGCTCATAAAACCTTCTACTAGTGCTGTGAGCAGTGATCCTTTCTATCATGGTCCTAGTGGATTGTCAGTATTACCAAGTGAAGAGAAACATTGTGTTGATTCAGGTGGCTCATTCAAAGTGATGAAGGAATGATCTGATCATTTAGGGAAGTGGTAGATGATAAGTTGGGGAAGCGTGACCTAGAGCCTACTGAGTTATGCTTGGGAGCATCTACATAGGCATCCTTATAGATGACAGGTTCTGAATACATACAACAGAATCAGACACTTCTTTGACTAATGGGCTGGTAATAAGAGCTAAGTCCCATTTAGACTGCCCAACATCCTTCCTCAATTGATAGTTTCTTCTCACTGTGTTCTCTAAGTATATGAGACATCTCTGCTTTGGGTGAAGCATCTGATTCATTTTATGTCAATGTGTTTGTGCCTGCAGTTCCTTTGACACAGGATGTTCTTCCTAAGTATATCTACAGCCAGCAGTCTCATAACCTCAGAGTTTTTCTTACACTCTACCCTCACACGAGCCAATATACTATAAGCTATGTTTTCATGATACATTATGAAAACAGATAAACTAAATATTTTTAATTGCCCAATGTATGATTTCATCTAATATAGTTTAAGTTGTTAAGTAAAGGTAAAATATCCCTTCACATTTTCATAATCCATTTCAGCCTAGGGTAGAGTTTGTAATAGAATATACTCATTATTTCCTTTTGGAAGGAAAAATGTATTATTTTAATCTTTATTAAATATAAAAATATCAAGAGGATCTAACTATTCTTCATACAAAGAAGATACTTGTTAGTTATCCCACTGATACACATTTATAAAATTTCACATTCAAGTGAAATGCTTTTTGGTTTCAGTGAAAGTAGAAGTTTGTGTCATGTATCTGTGTTTCCTTCATTTCCTTAATTAGAAAGTGTTCTAAGACATAAAAGCTAAAATCCAGCCATCCTTAAATAAACTCAAGATGTAGAAGTATAGAGAGGCATAATGATTTGGAGATTCTTTGCAGGTAGATTTGTTTTGAGACAGAGTATAATAATATATTATAAGCTGGTCTGGAATGCACTATGTAGATGAGGTTGGACTTGAACTCTTGGTGATCTACCTGCATCACCTTCCAGAGTGCTAGGACTGTAAGTGTGCACTGAATTACCATACCAGGAATGTATAAACATTCATTCTCTATCTTTGTCTCTGTCTCTGTCTCTCTCTCTGTGTCTGTCTATCTGTCTGTCTCTCACTTAGCATATGACTGTGTTATGCAGACTAACTCGTAGTTCTTCATCGTTCTGTCTCAGCCTCCTATGTTCTGGGCTTAAGCCACTACACCTTGCTGAAGCCAGAAAGTTTGTCCATAATGTAGACCACCATCCTGTTTGAAAACTACAGTTGATAGAGAGAACTTCCCACATCACACACCTTGACTATGAGTCAGCACTGCTGATCCTACAAAATCCTCCAGGAGAGGTGAATTCAGAAATAGTATTCCAAATTTAATTAGCATGTTAAGTAGAAAACAAATTATGCAAGCAGACAAGCTATCCTTCTACATGTTTCTCATGTCTCACTATGCCAACACAGTCAAAAGCAGAATTAGACTCATATCAAACTCAAATAATAAACAAAGAATTGTTATCCTCAATAATGGTGATCTTGAGTTTTGACAGAACTCAAAGAATCGGAACCTTACTAAATTTCCATGCATATACAGTGTTATAGAAGATATAACATTTCAGAAAATTTATAGCAACCCTAAATGCTCACTCTTTGGCTTAAAACTGTGCAATTATGTGTCACTGTAGAGATAGTGTTTCCTCTGTAGTCTGTGCTGATCTTTCAGGTTGAGTTCGTTTTCCAGTTTCTCTGAATCTTTTCAGATTAATTAGAAATTAAGTACAACTTTCCTGAAAGTAGCAAAACAAATCTTTTATGGTTAATCTTGATTGTCAATTGGATAGGATTTAGAAGCACCATGGCAACAAAACCTCTGAACAAGAATACAAGGGATTATCCAAATGGAGTATATGAGGTGGGAATTACATGAGTTATGCCAAAGTGGTGGCACTATTCATAACCTGAGCACCTATGTCCATGGCTATCTGTGTCTTTCCTGCCTGCCTATGGGTTCCATGTGAGCAACTGCCTCAAACTCCAGACACCATGGGATCTCTGCTATGAAAGATGAAGCCTCGGGGAGTAAGACAAAAAGAATCATTTCTTATTCAATGTCTATGCTGCCGTACATTTAAAACTGTCTATGTATATGCTCGACATATGATCTGTCTGTTTATAGTATTACTTATGTATCATTTTCTTTAACAATATTTTACCTATGAAATGGCCCACATGTTATTGTATACATAGATTTCTCACAAGTTGAACAATTTCATTCCTATCCTATTCATTCCTATGGGAAGTTCTAAGTTATTACTACAGACAACTAGCATTAAATTCATTGTTTTTTAGCTGAAAGTATGTGTGCACAATAGCCTACTTCAAGCTGTTTTGCTTAGATCCTAACCACTACTGAAGTCTTTGAAAAATAGGCCTAGAAGAGTCTCCATGACTCTTCTAAATACCCTTATAAAAACAAAACGAAGCAAAAAACAAGCAGAACACTCTTTCACAACTCCCACCATATGAACCACTATGAAACATCACCATCTACTAGGATGTGGGCCTTCGCCAAGGCTGCCCAGTGTTAACTGGAACTTTCTAGCCTGCAGACTTTATTGTCTAGTTGAGACACTCAGTCTATGATGTTTGGGTAGAACATCCTAAAATAATTAAGATTCATGAGACACTAAATTCTCTACTTCTTTCTACTTTTGAGAAAATCCTCTAGAAGCATGATTCCCTTCCCTGAAGGCCCCACTGTTGATGAAGTTCTGTTGAAATTGCTGACAAAATAAATGATCAGAGGGTAAAAGATGCTTCACCTTTTAAGAGCACATGCTCTATCTTGAGGACCAGAGTTCAGATCCCAGCATTCAGTACCCAAGACACAAATCAGGTGTCTCACAAAAACTTGAAAACCCAGCTCCAAGGTATTGTACACTTTGTTCTGACCTTCATGGGCCCATCAAACAAGTGTGTGTGTGTGTGTGTGTGTGTGTGTATGTGTGCATGTTTATACACTCACATAAAATTAATTAAAATAATAGTGTGACCAATGTGTCACTGAGCCCCAAATTATTTATTGTGCTCCAGCATTTCATCTAGGAAGCTATTAGAGAGAAGAAACAGAGTTGAGCCAGAACACTCATGTCACAGTCAGAAACTTGTTCAGTATCTAATCCATACCACAGTGCTTCATTTCTCCTGTATACTAAGCACATAATAAATCCTTGATAAGTTAATTAAGGCGGAAGTAGATATTTTATATAAGGTGAAAGGGGTTATTCCAACAGAATCTGAAGCAGTATCTTTCTCATAAGTGAGACAGTTATAGAATTCTATCTCTGCTAAGTACTATACATACATGTGACACATGGGTGTGTATGTATGCACAAACAAGAACACACCTGGAGGCATCCCTTTAAAGGAAAATAGATTTATAGAATAAATAAAGTAGACAAAACAATGGGAGACATGTATAAATGTTAATCCAAAGAGATATTGGGTCATTTATTTTGATACTTTTTGTATGGACTTACTCATAGGTGCTGCACATGAGTGTGTTGGACTTCACATACATGTATGTACATGCATGTAAGACAAAAGTCAACACAGGTGTCATTTGTTGTGTGTGGCAGATTCTCTCAGTGAGATCTGGGGTTTCATAATTCTACTAAAATAGCTATCCAAGGACTCCAGAAACTTGTCGTATCTCTTTTCTTCCATACACCGCCCCATACATACACTGCAGTCACTGGTGTGTGCTACCACACCTAGTTTTTATGTGAACGCTAAGGACATTAAAGATCTCATGACTATATGACAAGTGCATCATCATCTGAGCCTCTCCTCAGCCCTATCTGGGTTTACTTTTAATTTCCATCACACAAATAATGACTTCCTTCATGAGTTTTCATGAAGTCTTTGTCCATTTTTCTCCTCTGCTCTTGTGACTTTCTTCTTTATTCACTGGCTCTTCTTAAGATGTCTGAGGTCTATGAGAAAACTAGACCCTTAGGGGAGAAGGGAGTCTTCTGTTTGGGAAAACATCTTTTCTCACCCTTCAGTAAATGCTGCCAGAGCCCAGCAGGCAGACAGACCCCAGGCTGTATGCTGAACACAAGTCGGAGGCCCTTCCGTAGATATTTAGTCTTGGCTTCCTTCCATTAGCTATTAAGCTTCATTCCCACACAATTGCTACATGTCTGAGGTTTCTAAAACCCTTTGTGTGGATCTCAAACAATTATTGTGCACGATCCAAAATCTGACTTTGGTTAAGCAAGCTTCAAATCCTTCCAACCCTGCCCCTGACAATACAGCTTCAAGGGCACACAATGAAAGTGGAAGAGAAGAATATCCTCTCCAGCTTGGTGATCGCTGTGTCCAGGCCACTTACAGTGCAAACTCCCCATGAAACAACTCATTTCATCTTCTTCTTTAGTGCTCTGTAATAGACACTATGGTCACCCTTGTTAATCTTAGTTAACAGATAAAGACATGGTAGCTTAAACAAATAAGAAATGTGTTCAAATTCTTCAAGCATAACAACGCCAGGTTTGAATGCATGACAGCAAACTCTACCTCTGGCAAGGACAAAGGCAAATGATAACAGGCAAAAGGAAGACAGAGAGACCCATAAATACACATCTGTTCTCAAACCAGAATAAAGAGTAACAAAGTCAAATATATTGCCCTACACACGAACAGCCAAACACACAATTGAATTGTAAGGAGAAACAGAAATAGTAAAACATCAGAGCAAAAAGACTTCCCTGCCTCGTGGTGCTGGGTGCTCATGGAATCAGGAGAGATGCATTTTAGAGCTGAGATTTCTCTCATCTCAAAGTGAGGAGCAAAGGCCAAGAAAACCAGCAACTTCAAGTTCCTCTCCTTAGCTAGGGCAATGGTCTTTAGGCAAATTGTCTGTAGTATTTAAGTCTATAGGCTTTAGAACCTAATCTACCAATTTATAAATACTGCAATTGCTTGCAGAGAGCTTGACTTAAAAGAAAAGCAGTGTATGGAAACCTAGTAGAAAGGAAAGACACTCAGAAAGAGCACCTCCACACGTGACTGACTTCAGAGCATGGTGAGAAAGGAGTCTGGAGTAAAGCAGGAGAGAGTGATATTTTCCTCAAACACAGAGAACAAACTGCCATTACAACACCAGCAGCAGGAAGCCTATCATCTAAGAGAAGGGAGGAAGGCAGGTTTCCTGGGGCAGTTTACTAAGGAAGGCATCCTAGCCAAATAGACAAAATCAGTGTAGGGATCTAATGACTAGTCCTGAAAAGCCTCCTGGCAGGGACCAAATAAGTCCTCTTTTCCTCCCTTTCACTGTCATGCCTTCTATTCAATCATTCCAAAATGAAATTCTCCACATCAGGTTGTCTGTGCACTTTGAATAAAGTCATTGTTTTTTTTTTTTTTTTAATTTCATGTTGTTTATCGGGAAATTTATGAACCCCTGGGCAATTACATAAATGATGGCTATAGTGGGATAACTAAGATGATGCCTTTATGTGAGCATTATATGATGAATTTCTTTCAAAACCTTCTATATGAAGCAACAATTTAAGGTAATACACATCAGAGCTAGACATATCCCAAACTATAAAAGTGTGTATGTGTGTATCTGTGTAGATGGTAAATGAATATATACATATATATATATATATACACACACACACACACGCGTGTGTGTGTGTGTGTGTGTGTTGAGAGTCAATTTATTTTTCCCTAAGGATTGTCATAGAAATGATCCCGGCAGCCTATGTCATCTGGTTCCTGAAAATTATTACTGCACTACACTTAAAGCCCACTGAACTTACATATGTTCATGTGTCTCTCACTTGCTCTATCTTTTAAAAAAGTAGGATGTGTGCAGTGTAATAATGCAGTGTCATTTAACTTTCATCCTGATACTATTAATTTTTAACAGATTTTAAATGAAATTTGATAAATAAGATACCCAAATGGAATACTATTCTGACCAACTATCTACCCTGTATATTGCTGGTTCTATTACCTTAGATTCTACATATTGACTATGATATTTGTTTATTTCAAAAGAAAAAGTTACGATTTTTTTCCAGCTGGGTAGTGGTGGCCCACACCTTTAATCCCAGCAGTTGGGTGGCAGAAACAGGTGGATTTCTGAGTTCGAGACCACCCTGGTCTACAGAGTGAGTTCCAGGACAGCCAGGGCTATACAGAGAAACCCTTTCTCTAAAAACCAAAAACAAATTTTTTCAACCTGTTTAATAACATCAATATATCTTGAGCATGATTTAAAAATTAAAGTATAATAAATGGAACATTATTAACATTCTTTTTTCATTTTTATTTTATGCACATTGGTATTTTGTGTGTATGTATGCTCATGAACGACCCGGTGACCATGGGATCCAGAAGAGGAGTTAAAATCCATGGACTTAGAATCACACATACTTTTGAGCATTCATATTGGTACCAGGAACTGAGTAAAAACAGCACGTACTCTTAAGAGCTGAGATATCTCACTAGCTCCATGGGTGTTCTTATAACCAGTCTGTCTCTGCTATAGCAAACCTGTTGCTGACTGATTCATTAACACTGGAAGGAAACTACTGTTGTGAATTTCTTTCAAAACCTTTTATATGAAGTAACAACAGGATCTAGAACACGTCACAGCTAAAGATATCCCAAACTGATAAAGTGGGTATGTGTATGTCTTTGTAGATGATAAATAAATAGATGATAGATGATAGGTAGGTAGATAGATAGACAGATAGATAAACAGACAGACAGACAGATGCATGCTTGCATTTCTTTAGTTTTGTGTTTTGTATTTGATATAAAAGCAGGCTGGGCATATGGTCTTATCTGTGTAAACCGAAACCTCACCTATGTGTCTATGAATTTGTGTGCCCTGAAAAGAAAACACATATCAGAACTGTTTTGCCACCTTCAGTAACCTCTGGCACAGGTACAGTTGAGGAATGTAGGGTACCACATTTCCAACCATTGAACACTGTACACAATGTAAAGGCCCATGATGACTTTATTAGATGTGGCAGCATACACCCTCAGAGAAACCAAATACACCAGAAAACAAATGCAGACATAAACTGGATGGCATGGCTCAAGAATGCCTCTCTCTAAGGCTTATAGTTGTACTAAGACTATGTTGGATGCTACTAGTCATTGCAAACATGACTGATTAAAGTTCTGTCCTTGGTTCCATCAAGTATGTTTCTGAATCCTGAAAAGGGATGAACCTGGTGATGTTCTCATCTGTTTTTTCTCCACCTTTTCCCACAGCTCCCTAATCCTCCTTTCCTTGCACCCAGTCCCTAAAAACAAGATTTCTCTGCCGCTGGGGATAAATTCCTGTCATGCTTTAGGCTCATCTGTTTTGTATCTATGCCCAAAAAACATTATAGTAATGAGAAGAATTCTATATTGAGTTGACAGGCCATTTCTACTATTAAGACTCCACAAAACACCAGTCTTCCTTCATGTAAATCTGCAGGTCAGAATTATAAACTCAGTGTGCAGAGATTATGCAATGGTTGAAATAAAATAATAAAGAGGGTAATGAAAATTATGGTGCAAATTCTGTATTCATCAAAATATGTTTGAGTAAGAGAAAAGAATTCTTAGGTTGCTACTGGATTTAACAAATGTGCATTTCAGCTTTAGTGGAAAAGATTTTTTTTGGAAAAAATATTAATAATATTAAAATTATTTATTTGCTACCTGAGTCATTACTTTTGTTTCTGGCCATGAAGTATGGCAAAATTTCCCAATTATATGATGAGATATAGTCAGCTGTGAGATAGAAACCTACCCTAAATCATTTCACCCCAGTTTAGTTTCTCTCTTCCACCCGTTAGGGGCACCAAATTAGGGGCAAACTGGATCACAGATAAGACCTGTACAAATGTTAGTAATGCTGTGGGGGCGACAGACCCAGCAACTGGAGTCAGAAGTGACTAGTGATAACTGGCCACACACACAAGTAGGATGAATGGAAAAGACTCATATACCGTCTACCACAAGAATGGGGAGAGGACCTCAAGAGTGGCCACAACACTAAATTCTGACATTGAAATGGAACTATGATGAGCTAACTACTCCACATAGTTTTAGAGTGAGGGCATACCATCAAGCATGTTGCTAATTTCTGTTTCTATGATTGCACCAACTTGTGGCAAGAAGTGAGAATCAAAATGCTAAGACAATGACAAATGACACAGGAGCAAGTCCTTTAAGTAGACCTATAGGCAACCTTAACTTTTATTATTCCTACTTTTTTCACTTCATGATTCTTTAGAATTCCTTTTTTAGCAATTCCTTATATGAAAATTAACTTTTCCAAGTATTTTTCTTTCTAGCTGCTTTAGGTTGGTGTTTTGTATTTGTTTTCCCTTAACAGCTATGATTGGGAGATGGAAACTTATCATCCAGCTTCTTCCAACAATAAAAGAAAAAGAAAAAGAAAGTAGTAAGCTTTCTATCCTTTGTTCACTGCTGATTTTTTTTAACAAATTAAGTTTATTGGTTCTTTCCCACTGCTGTGCAGTCTTTCTCTAATCTCATATGATCTCTGTTCTCAAACCTGCATTTTCAGAAGCAACTCCACTCCCTTTCTCAGTTCCCTTCTCTTTCTTATGTAGCTCTCATTTTTTCCAACAGCAGTCGGTATTGTTTATAATGTATTGTTATGTTTTTTCAAGTATCATCTATACTTACATGTTGATCTGGACCATTTCAAAATTCCCCATGTTTGGCTTTTTCCATCACACAGAAATTGCATATTCAAAAGGAGTGTGAACTTTACTAGACTGCCACATTTAGGACTGGAATGAGTATTTATCTAATTGCAGATCGCTAGCATCCCATGATTGCATTGTGCCTTGATAGAGCTGCTGCCAAGATCACAATAATTTCCTGACAATCACAGAATAAAGGGCTCAGCCAGGTCAGAACTCCAAATATAAAGTTTTGTTATCAAGCAGAGCAGATGGTGAACTTTGCCAGTTTCTCTAGGAAAGGAGCCCCATCTGCCCATTTGTTTTGGCAGCTTTCAGGGGTCCCACCTGGCAGAACATTGCAGTAGGGATTTCCCTAGGTGCATAGAAGATAAGTCTTGTTGGACTGTCCTTTGAATGTTTATAGCAGTTTATGTGGAGTTTTCAGACTTGTATTTTTAATGAGCACTGTGACACAGAGAAACTGATAATAAGGAAGGATCTTTATTTGCCCTAGGTTTGATCTTGGGTTCTGTTCTGATGAACTAAAGGAGATCCTTTTGCTGTAAGCCTTTGAGTAATGAATGTATATCCAGGAATAACAGGTAACTTATGTGTTTGTCAATATGCTGCTTTGAGCTAAAAGCCCTCTTCTCTTCCATTTCTTTTTTACCTGCTCTTGACCCTGAAGGTACCAATGTCTCAGTATTCAGTAGTTCCGTTCTCTTTCCACTTCTCTCCTGTCAAGTTCTTTACTAAACATTCCATAATGGGTGACTATGAATCTCTCCATCGAGATCCTGTTCTCTATTGCTTAGCAGCTTGGAAGACCATCTTGTTTCAGGCATTGCTAAATATGCTACCTTTTCTTCAGCCTCAGCAGTTAGAGGACACCTGTAATCAATTCCATCCGATGTTGAACTATATGAGAATATTTTTAATGAAATTAATGAGTCTTTACTGGTTTGTCATTGCCTTACCAAGAATATGACTGCTGCAAGCTTTGACACTTTCTATGCAGGAAGTTTTGGAATAAGAACATGAATGTGAAACAAAACTCATCTTCTTTTCTAACCATCCATAAGCAATAACTTATCACTTCACTATTATCACACCACAGAGAAGGGAAAGAGATGTTGAAATAACATGAGATATGTATGAATCTTTATTTAGCCATTGAAGTGAATATATGATTGGAATGGACTCCTTAGTTTCTTTGAGCCTTTTTAATGGTAAAAAGTTAATATATATATATATATATGTATGTATGTATATATATATGCATATATATTAAAAGGAATACAGAAACGTTTTCCTGAATATTAATTGTGAATAAAATAGTTACTCTTACGTATTTATTTTCAATGATAGAATAATACTATTTGTGATGCAGGGCCCCCCTTGTGTTATCAGTGAGCTCTTTCCCACTGAACTGCAATCCCAGCCCCTTAACAAATACTTGTTGACTTGAAAATTAGGACGTAATAAGGAAAATCTGCTCAGAAATATGTTTTCAAAAACATGGAGAGCACGGTATGAAAGGAGAATTTCCAGATCAGAAAAAATGAGCAATATGAGTAATTCAATGAAAGTACGCTTCACTGAAAATGCTGAGGCAGCATCTCAGAACCACATAATAATGTCTTTATTAGAAAAGAAAATACATGATGGAGAAGCTTGTAATGTTAAGACTGAAGTGGTTGCAACTGATGAAAAGGAAATAATCAGAAACGTTTGGATACTTCCTGGAAGAGTTAGAATTACAATCGCAGTTGTGGATAGAAATTTAATGCATTATAAACAGGGGTAAAAGTGAATAATTCTTTTCTCATTCAGAGGGGTAGACTTCAGTCATCTCCATAACTATAATACTAATTGAAGAAAGTAGATTGCATACTGGAAGATGATGGATGACAACTCAGATAGAAGAAAGCAAATGTATAGGTTACATGAGGAATTAATGTCATTAATTACATAGGCCAAACTTTTGAAGAAAATCACAAAGTATAATTTAGAAGTGATGTGCCTACTTCTAAAAAGCAAGACTAACTGTTCAAATAAAGTACATTATTGAAAATAAAAACAACTAGAAGTGAGGAGGATTTTTCTGTATTGGTTAGGTTATACAGAATATGACTTCTTGGCCCGCTGGTGGTGGCACTCGCCTTTAATCCCAGCACTTGGGAGAGAGAGACAGGCGGATTTCTGAGTTTGAGACCAGCCTGGTCTACAAAGTGAGTTCCAGGACAGCCAGGGCTACACAGAGAAACCCTGTCTCGGAAAAAAAAAAAAAAAACAAAAGAGTGTTCAGAGTTCCACTGTTCTCTCATTCAGAGATAGATAGGTCCTACAGACTTTAATCAGGAGTGAAAATCATTTGAAGGAAAAATTCTAAATAAGTGAACACAATATTCTTTGTGTGTGTGTGTGTGTGTGTGTGTGTGTGCAGCACCAATAATCAGTATTAAGGTAAGACAACCCAGTGGTGTGTGTGTGCATCCTGAAAAAAAAAATGAGAACTTGGATGAAATATTTCTAAGCAAAGAGCTAATGCAAGACCTTCCTCCAAGACCATATGCCATAACATTAGTTAGACGTTGACAGACAGGGAGGTCTAGCTAACATGACAGACTCTTGTTCAGTCTCGTAATCATTAACAGTCTCACAATCATAAGGAAAGAGAAATTGACATAAAGGATTCTGACATTTAGACACCTGACAAAAGAAAGGAAATGTCTTTTCACACTCTGAATTTATCTGTATATGAAATTCTTGATGTAGAACTCTTGGAGATGTTTATAATTCCTCTATCAAGGTGGGTGCCTTTTTTTAAAGATCCTACTAAGAGTCTCTAGAGATGGTTCAATAGTTATGAACACTTCCAGAGATCCAAGGTTCAATTTCCAGCAACCACATGGTGACTCACAACCATCTGTAATGGAATCCCATGTCCTCTTCTGGTGAAAGAAAGAACATTCTACTGAATGTATCAAGGAAATCTGAGAGGTGAGAGGCAGAACCAGAAAACAATACTAAAACTTTCTTTCCTTGTGTGTAAATCTAGAGCATTAATTTCATAAATTGCTGATGAAATACTCTGTGCTGTTGTTTAGTATTAACATTTAGGAAATAATATAGACTCCCTTAGAAATCTTTCCCTAAGATAGGAGTCATAGATAAATTAAGTAGTAGTGGTACAAAGATTCTGTATGTTCAGAAGTTTATCAGGGTGCAGGTAGCCTCAGACATACCCACGTAAGGGTTTGTTGAATTGCTGGTCTGATCTTGTGCCAGCATTTCATCATTGTGACAGAATACCTGAACAAGCAGACAGGCTGCCAGACTTAGGGGATTCAGTCTACAGTGAGTAGGATGTACTGTTTCTAAGGCTGTGTCAATTAGAGGACAAGGTTGAACATGTGGAGAACAGCTGTTTACCTCAGGGCAGAGGAGAAGGGAGGAGAAGGATCCAGGAATGAAGTACGCCAACCAAAGACAGACACTCAAAGATCCACTTCTCCAAGGAAGCCACCATACTAATGGTTTAATCATCTCCCATTAACATCAGACACTAGAGTATACATCTTGAGTATATTAGCTGTTGGAGGGGAACCTTTCATCATCTCTAAGTCATATGATCTTTAGTCAAAGTTAACAGAGAATACTATGAACATGTTTTTCAGGATGTTACTAGAAGAATTCTGATGAGGGGCATAAGGCAGAAGAGGTCAAAGGTCACTAGGAGGTAATCTCAAATCTCATAAACTGACCTGAAATGCAATTATAAGAAGTTGGATATTTAAAAAATTTATTTGGGACAAGTGCCAAATAAGTAAGAAAAGTGCAATGGAAATTCTAAATTTAAGATTAATATTATATGTTTTGAATCTTTCACAACCATTTCCTGTGAATTAAGTCCCTATACTAAGTAGACTTTCATGAACTTATACAGAATTGACCTGGGAGACTTAAATGCTACTGGAACTGAGTCTACATGTACTAGGACTGCCATGGATGTCACTAGTTGGAATTTATATAATGCCATGAAAGCACATGGTTGTGTAAGGCAGGCCTCCTTATTTATTCCAAAGTCATTTTACAACTGGTTTGTATGTTTATAAGCACGTGGTACTGTGAAGTAGATGTGACAATATCTCGAGTGTCTAGATTGTTTATTGATACACAGACCTATTGAACAGATTAACAATATTGATGCTGACAGAGTTACTAAGTTTGGACTAGGAATCTTTAAAATATAGATTTTAAAATTTAACAGTAAGACCAAGCAGCCTTTCAGCTCTCTCCCAAGGGAGAATAAATGCTCTTCTTTTGTTCTTTGAATTTTTATAGATTTATTTTTAAAGGCTTAAATAAATAAATAAATAAATAGCCGGTATTTAATGAAATCCACTGGGTTTCAAGCACATTTGGAAAATTCATCAAAACTGTGGCTCAGAAATGTAGTTAAGGGATCTGAGAGGTAACCAAAGACAATACCCTTGGCTGTGAACTCGGAGAGAAATGACGGAGTCTGGCAAAATTAATGATATCCCAGATTATAGTGAAAGACAAACTGTGCATGTTCCCCTACTGCATTCTTAAAATAAGGCTGAAATTTAAACTGCGTTCCCTTTTTTGTTGTTAATGATTACTACCACTTCTACTAGCTTTTTTTTGCAATTCCTAGTGTTTACATTTTAATTTGTTTATCTTTAAAATTTTTCCATTGCTCACAGAATATCTTTCCTCAAACCAACACTTTCAAACAGATGTTCGTGTTTTTCAGTTTTGCACATAATTATTCCTACCAAGGAAATAAATTATTAAGGAGAATTTTTTCTCTCTCTCTCATTCTCAAGGTCTCCCCATTTCCTTTTCCTTTAATTCTCTACCCATGGCTATCTGTCTGTTTCTCTGTTTATGTCACAACACACACAAACACACACAAGAGTGTGCAAACACATGTACACATACATGTAACTGTCCATCCCTCTTTCCTTCCTTCATTCTAAATTACTGAGAGCTCAGACACCTTTTCTTCTTAATGAAACAAAAATGAACATGCATACTGACAGAGATGGACATAGACTTTAACAACAATAATAAAGAAATTTCTTTTAGAATCTCACTCATGCAGCTTCTTATTTCACAGTGAGCCTGAATCTTTAATGGGGATTGAAGATGATAAGGGTGTAGCTAATGCCATGGCTTCACTCTAACTCCAGTTGCCACTGTCACTATGTACCAGGAAAATTACTAGGAAGGCCAATGATTGAATCTTTCCTTCACAGAAAATATGAATCAAATTCCTGAAAGCTTTCTAGGTTAAAGCAGAGGGAGACATAGAATGATTAATGCATGCCAGAGACTCTTCAAAGTGAGAGTCACATAAATTGAGGTGTTTTAGAGGAGGAAGAATAAAAATATTCATATAAAAATATACATGCTTCTATAGAGATAAGGAAAAACTTAAAGCAAATGTGAAAGAACTTTAGAATGGTCATTTATGAAGGGTATGTGAAATTGGTCTCTGAAATAAACTTCTAAAAAAAATTGTAATTAGACAGTTGTTAAAAAATGACCAGAGTACATGAAAACTACCCCATTATTGTTGATCTCCAGATTGTTCTATCAAATGAAAGGATTGAGCTTTTTTATAGTTCCAAGTCTCTAAGCTTGAGGCATTGCTGGCTCTCAGTGAGGAATATAAAGGTTTTTTATGATACTAATCCCTAGAGAAATGCAAATAAAAATGTGATTAGATAACACTTAATACTAATCAGTGTGTTATTATGAAACAAGTCAGTGTCTGGCAATATAGACTACTGGAGTAAGCCAGGTCCTGGGTTTCATACCCAGTCAATGTCACTAAAAGACAAGGGTTAGCAGAGGTATGAGAATCCATTCCACTGTCTGGGGCATGCAAGTATGTAATAGCTAAAAAAGACACAGAAATATCTCAAAAATTATAAGTTCAACTAATATATGATTCAATCAACCAATTAAAGGGCCATACATTCAAATATACTAAAATAAGAAAATTGATAGGATAAGAGGTAAGGAGGACACAAGATCTGTCCAAAACCCAGGAGTTACCAGCAGGACCCAGGCATGCAGGAACTGTGCCAGACCAGTGGCACAGGTTCCTTCCAGTCTCTCTGGTCCTGTGTCCTAAGCAGACCTTGGGCACAAACTCTGCAGCCAGTCCTACAACACCCAGAGGAAGCTCCCAGATGCTCTAGCATGCCCAGCATCACAGGATCCCAGGATCCCAGGATCACAGAGACAGCTTGACTCTGAAGAGTTCTAACATAACCAGAATCACCGGAAGTACAGGCACCACTCAGATACAGCCAGGGCAGGTAGCACTAGAGACAGCCAGATGGTGGGAGGAAAACATAAAAACAAAAGCAACAGGAACCAAGGTTACTTGGCATCATCAGAACCCAATTCTCCTACCATAGCAAGTCCTGGATACACCATAACACAGGAAAAGCAAGTTTCCAATCTAAAATCACTTCTCATGGTGATGATACAGAACTTTAAGAAGGTCATAAATAACTCCCTTAAAGAAATGCAGGAGAACACAGGTAAACAGCTAGAAACTCTTAAAGAGGAAACACAAAAATCCCTTAAAGAATTACAGGAAAACACAATCAAACAGGTGAAGGAAATGAACAGGATCTTAAAATGGAACTAGATACAATAAAGAAATCACAAAGGGAAACAACCCTGGAGTTATAAAACCTAGGAAAGAGATCACAAGTCACAGATGTGAGCATCCTCCAATAGAATACAAGAGATTAGAAGAGAATCCATTTCTATGGTGCAGAAGATACCATGGAAGACATTGACACAACAGTCAAAGAATATACAAAAAGCAAAAAGCTCCTATGCTCAAACATCCAGGAAATTTAGGACACAATGAGAAGACCAAATCTAAGAATATTATGTATAGAAGAGAGTAAAGACTCCTAACTTAAAGGTCCAGTAAGTATCTTCAACATAATTATAGAAGAAAACTTCTCTAACCTAAAGAAAGAGGTGCCCATGAACACACAAGAAGCATACAGAACTCCAAATAGACTGGACCAAAAAAAGAAATTCCTCCTGTCACATAATAATCAAAACACAAAATGCACTAAACAAAGAAAGAATTTTAAAAGCAGTAAGGGAAGAAGGTTCAAGTAACATATAAAGGCTGGTCTATTAGAACTACACCAGACTTCTCACCAGAGACTATGAAAGCTAGAAGATGCTGGGCAGATGTCATAAAGACCCTAAGAGAACACAACAATCTACTATACCCAGTAAAACTCTCAATTATCATAGATGGAGAAAACAAGATATTCCATGACAAAACCAAATTTACACAGTATCTTTCCACAAATCCAGCCCTACAGAGGATAATAGATGGAAAACGCCAACACAAGGAGTGAAACTACACCCTGGCAAAAAAGCAAGAAAATAATCTTTCAACCAACCCACACAAATATAATTCCAACTCTAAGAACAAAACTAACAGGAAGTAACAATCACTTTTCCTTAATATATCTTAATATGAAAATTAATATTACCAACATATCCTAATCAATTGAAATTCAAACATATGGGGAATAGAAATTTGTTGATTGTCATCCAATGCTCTCTAATTTGGTAATTGGACAAATAGGTCCAACATTGTACACTCTATATACACTTTCAGCTTGTTTGTATGTGACAGTGTCATGCTGTGTACCACATAACGGTCTTGAAATCGTGCTTCTCCTATTTCAGCCTCTCTATGAATAGGATTGTTTATTTGAAGTTTTTACACTATACTATGGTTTTCAGAACAGCTTACATATTTCAAAATTATTTACACAGCCAAAAGAAATGTAGACATTTAATCTGGCATGAGACTGAAAGTTTTACTTGATATTTAAAATTATTGTATCAATTTTGAAGAGGACCTTATATGTTACTCTTTCTCTGAGATGAATGCTTTTCCAAATTATCACAGCTAATGAACCAGATTCTTACCCGCATGTAATATCTGTGCCACCCTCCAAGCAGAAGCATTGTTCATTGAAACAGTTGGTGAATGACTTTATGGATAGACCATCTTAATATATACACCATTTCTTAAATGAATGCACCCTGTTCTCTGTGGGCTGAGAACGAAGTCACTCACTCAAGTCAAATAGCTTTGACCATAGCAGGAAATCTGTATCCAAAAATCATGCCTACAATTCATTCCTTGGAGTAACAGAACTGTCAACACTTAGCTTAGCTACTATGGAGGTAAAATCCTTTGGTGATGTGAGAGTCACTGAAGTACACTACAATGCCTAAAAATTGTTCTTATTTTGGGTTTGAACCACAGTAAGAGCCAAGATTTTAACCTTTACTAAAAACAGAACGAACAAACAAACAAGAGAATATTGAAAAAAATCTATACTCATATTTACTATAGTACCATTCATAAGATGTAAACAATCAAATGTCCATAGTGGATTAGTGGTTACAAACATGGTGTATTTGGGACAAGAGTGATCCTAGGTCAATAAAGTACTTGTTATTCAAGCATGAGACCAGGAAATCCATATTCAAAAGCCACATACATAAAAAAAGAGGGACAAACCAGGCAGTGGTGGCACATGCCTTTAATCCCAGTACTTGGGAGGCAGAAGCAGGTGGATTTCTGAGTTCGAGGCCAGCCTGGTCTACAGAGTGAGTTCCAGGACAGCCAGGGCTACACAGAGAAGCCCTGCCTTAGAAAAACAACAACAACAACAAAAAGCAAAACAAGAAAACAAAACAAAAATTAAACAACAAAAAAAATAACAAAAATTAAAAAAAAAATGAGGGACACAGTATACCATTTGCAATCCCAGCTCTAGAGAAGCAGAGACTCAGGGGTGCTTCAGGCTCATTAGTCATTCTAGCTAACATGCCAAGTTCCAGACCAGTAAAAGACCGTGTCAGAAAGAAAAATAGAGGATTGACACCTGAGATTGTCCTCCCTCCCCTCTCCTTACTTCTTCACACACACACACACACACACACACACACACACACACACACACACACAAACACTCACTCACACTCACACCTTTGTTACCACACACATTCTTGTGAACATACACATATATACACATGGAGTGATATATAAACAACAGTATACAATTCATCTCTCAGTTGGTATATTTTGCATTAGGTGGCAAGTATTTTGTTATGCTCAATGAAATAGGCCTCTCACAGGAAGATAGTGTGTGATTTCACTTACATGAGGTGTCTAGAATACTGTGTCTCACAGAAACAAACAAATAAACAGAAACAGAACAGTGGTTACCAGAGTGTGGGAACATGGAGAAATTTTGTTTATGCAACAGCTATAAATGTAATTATAAAAAATTAATAATTCCTAGAGATTTACTCTATACCTTCATGGTAACAAAAATCCTGTTTTAGACAAAACATATTTTCTAAGGCAGTAGGCTTCTTGTTAACTCTTCTAGAACAATACAATAAAAATGACTAAAAGGAAAAGAAAAATCTCTTTTCTGGCATTAGAATATTCATCTTGCTGAATGGCATTTTACTGTTTCCTAAACTATCTCTGTTTCCCAGCAAATTCTTCCTTCTCTGTAAGACTTAGGAAAGTAGAAAAAGAAGACTCAAGAGTGGAGAGAGAGAGAGAGAGAGGACGGGGGAGGAGAGAGAGGGAGAGAGAGAGGGAGAGGGAGAGGGAGAGGGAGAGGGAGAAGGAGAGGGAGTGGAGGGGAGGGGAAGGGAGGGGAGGGGACGGGAAGGGAGGGGAGGAGAGAGGGAGAGGGAGAGGGAGAATGAGAGGGAGAGGGAGATTTTAGAATCAAAGACCCTAAGTACCGTTTAACGGAAAATGAGCATGTAAAATTCTCTCCTATTGCTTACAGTATAGTTCCCAATGCACTTGCATCTAGAAGTTATTTGTTCTTTGAGAATATCCAAAATGAATTTCCTGGGATTTTTTTAATTTATTTTTATTCATGTATAAGACTGTTTACTAAAAGTCTGAAAGTGTGTATGTATAACGCATGTATTCTTTATTCTTAAGGAGGCCAGAATAGAGTGTCCGTCTCCTGGACCTAAAGTGACATGTGATTGTGAGCTGCCATGAAGACCTGGGAACTACATCCAGGTCCTCCGCAACAACAGCCAGCGCTTCTAATCACTGAGCTGCCCCTGAAGCCTGAGGCTCTTAGGTTCTATATTATGGGAAGGCGATCTTGATGTTTACTTTATACTTTACATACAATGTTAATAAAACATTCACTATGCTTTTGGAATATCTGTGATACCTTCTTTTTCTACTTAGGTTCTTACTTTCCTACTGTTGATTTTGTATGAAAACAAACACTGTACTCACCCTTTCCCTGGAAATAACAGTATCGATGTTTCCATTGGCTAAAAATGTCCTTTATATATTTTGTCATCAAAAAACTACAAGTAAGTGTTGTTCCAAGAAGTGTCACTAAGGGGCACTTAGTTAAAAAAAAAGAAAAAAAAAAAAAGAAAAATCTCACTATGGAAGAAGCAGCTTTTCCCTAAATGGTTCTTTAATGGCTCAAGTCTCCCACTGTCTAATTTATAGCTAAGGGAGAGTTTACTTCCTTTAGGGCATAATGTATTATACCAAGAAATAATTAAGATGGAAAGAAATGCATATAAATCCGCTTAAGTTAGCAAATTCTGTAAAGTAAAATAATCCTATATAAACAATGACCTACAAAACAAGATGGTGTATTGGGATTCTGAATTAGAATATTAGCATGCACGAGTGAGAATTAACCCCAGGGAACCCACATAGTGATTTGCCGCACTTGGTTAGGAAAAGAATTGTGCTGTGAGAGCATTACTCTAAGAATCAAACAAAGGAGTATGAACCGTGGTTTAAAGTGTTATTAAAAGACACAGGCATTCTATGTTAATTGTAGTGAGCTTAGTTCCAAGTGTTTAAGATTCAAAAGCTTATTACCTGGCCAATAAATCCACTTTGTCCTCAAACAGCAGCTACCCCTAGAGTGAATTGTTGGGGAACATTCCTGATGTGTCTTTTTATGGCTAACCTGCCTACAATTCAACCGTGTAAGACGGTCTGGTTCTGAAGGAAGCCCTTGCAGACGCTTTCATGAGACTGAGAGTATCTGTGACATTTGACACTGAGATTCTGAGACTCACTGATCTTCAGGGTTACCCCCAAGTAGCTAAGTTGTACATTTGAACCTCTCTAAAAATTCACATTGCAATTGAGGTCCACCCACACCTGGGATAAAGACAGTGCTGACCATGCTTCAGTGGTACACTGAGTGGTGTACCGAATAACCAAGAATGCCAATGCTGCCCAGTGATTCTCAAATATTCTAATGTATTAGCAATCACCTGGAACCTTAATAACATGAGGAGTGAGGCTCACTGTACCTGGGAGAGGAATATGAGCTTGGAGTCTTCAAGAAGCCAAGGAGAAGCTGCTATGGCAACCATGGGCACTACAGTTTACACAGAGCCAAGCAAGGTTCCTGGGCACAAAGCTATTCATGTACTTCATTTCTAATGAGTGGCTAAGCCTTCACAGCCTTTATTGCATATCTTTGGTAAGAAACTGCTTATATATTATATATGAATGATATGCAAATGCTGGTTAAACAGTAAGTTAAGATAATATTGAGTGTACGGTTTGATTGACCCCAAACTACCCAGATGGTTTAGCTTGAAGAAGATCATACACCAAATGAGCCTCTGAACAAACATTTAAAGATCCCAAACCTTGGCTCTATAGATGGTGAATACAGAAAAAAAAAGCAAAGTTTATTTCTGAAGTCATGTTAATTGAAATCTGATGACAGCTTCCACAAAAAATTAAAAGACTTATTTTTAAAAAATGGGGTGCAGAGGGAAAAAAAACAATTAAGTTTCTTGACAAACACTCATATTTTTTAAAAATGTTTTAGGTTTCCTAGTTGTTTTTCCTAATTCCTGATATGCAACAAGGTAGCTGTTTTAACAAATGATCAGTGTGTATGAAGTTAAGAAATACACTTGGCATGATGTAATAATGTTAAAAATAACATTATGTTAAAAATGACTTCCCATTTAGTCTAAATTCTTATCAACCATTTAGGACAGTTAGATGGGGAAAGTATTAACCTAGATGTTGTAACAAAACCTCAGAAATTGATTAGAGGTGGGGACATTCAGATATTTGTCAAGGTGAGGGCAAGATAAAAGCATGAATCCAAGTCTTAAACACTAGTAGGGACTGGAATGCTCTTGCAAATGTATTCTCAGAACCAAAAATAAGCTACTAAGAATCTTAAGATCGTAAGAACAAGAAAGTACATAATGAACCTGTCATTCTTTGTGTTGGGCCCTGTGTGACTGTCTGTACTTCTATGAGCGGACCATGTCTGCAGGCTAACTCTAGTCAATATTAGCAACTGCATTTCTAAAATATGATTGCAGCTGACACAGTACTGCAATGCTGCAGGATGTCAGAAGCTACTTCTAGTGCTTCAGACCTAACTGTATCCGATATTTTCGACATCAACATTAGTTCTTAATATTTCATTGTTGTACAAGTTCAGAAGATTTAAATATCTTATCCAGGATCAAAGTTGCGACCCAGTCTTGGGAGATGGATTTTCATTCTAAAACTTTCCTCCTTTTAACTAACTTAATGCAATTAGTTTTCAACAATAGGCTATTTTTGTTCAAAATTAGTTCATTTTAGTTTAGAATTTACTTCAAAATTAGAACCTAAGACTCAGAAAACATGAATATATTTAAAGGATAATTTAGTCTTTATGACCTGGATCATAAATATGTGTAAACTTAAGAGTTCCAAGCTTCTAACTATCCTTTATTCCTAACTACAGCATACTCCTAATCACTATACCCCTAGTAACTCCATAGCCCCCTGTAACACGTAATTACACTATACCAGTAATCACCCATACCCCTAATAATGCTAAACGTCTGAACCTCAAAACAAAACAAAAAACCACTACTGTATTACTATCAGAGCCACAATTTCTCTGTGTAGAGAATATTTATTTACTCAACAAAGATGAGGATATAATTTTCCTATTATTCAGAACCATATGCTTCTGAATAAGAAAATTATCTTTCATTTTGAAAGTAATTAAGACTGTTTCAATGATGATGGTTCCCCCCAGGGGTGGGGGGGCACCAATTATAGTACCCAGAAATAATTTTCTTCTAAACATAAACACTTTGATCCAGAGAAACAAAGAAAAGGGTATATCATCTAATAATAAAAAGTAGGGAGATATGTAAAATACTCATTTAGTTTAGATGAATTTCAGATTTTTCCTTTAATGTGGCTCAACCTTGATAAACTTATAAACTTACATTTCTATACAAACTTTGTCATTACTTCCATCATGCTACACAGTCGTTCGTTTTATTGTAAGTTTCCTATTAGGTTCAAATTCTGGTGGTAGAACTAATTTTTCACCACTGTCACCACCACCACTATCATTCCCACCACCACTTTTATGGTTACATTTCAAATAATACCACCTCTATCATTCAGATACACAAAGAGAGTAAGACAAAATACTTCATCACCTTGTCTTTCAAATCATTACTCGTTTCCTTGGACACTATTAATCTCGCTTTTGCTATTTCCAGGGTTACTTGGTCTCCTTATTTATATTACTTGTTTTGCAATTTTGTTCTGTTGGGTCTCCACATCGATTCCCAGGTGAATAGCTTTAGGTGTTGGCTGTCAGTTCCCAATACAGAGCATGGGGCATGGTAGATATTAATTAAAACTGAACTGGTTTCAGGATGATGGCTCAGCTGGTAAAGGTGTTTGTTGTCATTGCTGAAAAGCTGTGTTCAATCTCGTACAATCTCAGAAAATGAAAGGAGAGAACTGACCCCTGTAAATTCTCCTCTGTCAACTATAAATGCCATGTCATGTACACACTGGGTATATAAATGTAAATTTAAAAAAATAAGTAAATGTATCCACATATTCCAATATCACTTTTAGTAAAAGGGCCAATTTAAACAGGACACACTGCTCAGTGGGAGCTGAAATCAACAGCTAATGCTAAGTCTTAGCCACTGTTCGTTGCTGCTTTCTGCTGGGCTGAAAAATGTCATAATCCATAAAATGTATCAAGTCCTTAGAATTAAAATGTCATTGGGCCCCCTACCAGGCCATGTTATGCTAGCTTGGTATTTGAATGCACTACAATTCATTATGCCAACTGCTGATAGAGTTCCAGGCTATGGGGCATCTGCCGAAGATGATGGGAAATAAAAAATCTGTCATTCTCTGAAAGGGAGTTGCTATGCTGTAAAAGCTGAATTCCAGGCAAGAACTCACCAGATGCTTTTTGGACTAAAGGATTGAGTTCCAGTTCCCTGGGGACCTGAGCAGATGGGACTTCCTGAGCCCAATTTCCAAGAGGAAGGTCTAGGGCAGGATGTCTGGTTTCTGCCCCAATTGTTCTTTCCCTGGTCCCTAAGGCTAAACTGTACAGAAGTTGACTCAGTATTAAGCAACATTCCAGCACAATGCTTCATAGAAGTCAAGAAACCACATCTAAATGTTTCCTGTGAATTTCTCTTAGTATACATGGCTACATAATACAGAGAAGTATGGCAAACTTTTTAAGATATGTAAATCTTTAGATGAGGAAGGCACATGACAACCAACGTAGGAAGGGTGCTGCTCAACCTTAAGTCTCCCTTCTCCAAACTCTTACAAATCTAGGCCACCCTTTGGTTTTTTCCCTATAAAGGTTCATTTGACTCTTATTTCCGCTATTGTCAAATTTATTGAAACACTGCAATTGAAAGAAAAGACATGAGAGAGCACTGTATTATGGAAAGAACACAGAATTGGAACTAAGGTCAATGGTCCTGTGGTTGAGTTTGTAAGGTTCTAACATTAGCTAATTAGTGACTGGATTCTGTTAGGTCAGTTATCTAACATATAAAATCACCATGCCTTCCTTGGTCTGATAGTCTGAGCTAAACCAGACTCTCTGAGGCAGCAAACTGAGACTTGGTTCTTGGAAAGCAGCCCAAAGTCACTAGAGAGTCGTCATTTGTTCTCAGAAAGAGGAGCATGGAGGGAATTTAGCCTGAATATATACTACAGTTATTGCAAGAAGGCACCTGATCCATGACCACACTTGTTCCAGTTGAACCACCAAAATGACATCAGGTGACCATCTGATCTAGCATGGAAGCACTTACTACGGAAAGGGATCTGTAGCTATGATGGCAATCGGAGTATCAGGCAGGCCAAGCATGGGTGTCCATTAAGCTTCCTCTATATTTTCCTATAAGCAATTAGTCTTGCACATATTAGCAATACATCTTAAAATAGCTCATTTAAAACACATTACCCAAATTAACAAAATATTAACAAAAAAATCATATGGTAATATGTGATGTGTGAGAGCAACTGCTAGGAAAAGTAGAGATGCGAAGAACAAGCCTTCCCTGCAGAATCAATGAGAACCTGTGAGGGGTAGTATGAATGAACTGTAAAATATTCCCAGGCAGCCTGCAGAGGACAAGCACAGAACTTCAGAGACGTGCAAGGCAGGAACCTCCCTAGACCCGAGTACTGTGATTGACAAACATCACTGAGCATCCCCTGCAAATTTCTGCCACTGCCATTGCTCCAATATGTCAGAAAAAGAACCTTATTTCAGAATAGGAAAAATAACTTACAATGTAACATCTATGGTGGATTTTTGTTCTTTTATGTAGTGGTATTCATCTCTGTGCAGGAAGGCTACTGGAAGGAAGAAATTAGAACAGCTGGGCTGACCAAGGACAGAAATACAATTTCTGTTTCAATACAGTTTCAAGCCTTACAATTTTAGGACATTTTCCATTGTCCAAAAGACGGAAGAACTGAGGGGTCTCTGTGTAAAGGAAACACTTCCCTCCGCCAGGGTGTGGCTTCTGTATTACTCAGAAGGGACACCCTCCCACACACACCCTACCACCCACTCCACCCTCTTCAGAAATAGACCATTTTCTTTTGCAATGTGAGGGGAAATTCTTGTATAAAACAGGCTATTCCCTGAGCCTGGCCCACCTTAGAGCCTCTTACAGATTTCTAGCAATAAAGGTCTCCATGTGTAATTACAGGCTGAGCTGACCTAATTAGGTTGATGAAATTTTCAGTAGGGATTTAATTCCCTTTAGCATTTCACTCATTTCTTTTCTCTCAAGAATCTTTCCTCAGGCTCATTCCAAGCCATTCTTCCAGGCAGCATTTTAAATTACCTCACACAGGCACAGCCTGCCCTGCAGCCACTGATTAGAAAACCTCTAGCAGGCACCCATGTCTGAAAACACACTTCAGATAAAGCCTTCTATGGTAGATTATTCACACTCACAATCCTTCCCCTTTGGCTTCCTTTCCTAACCATACTAAATAATGTCCACTCAGCATGAGGGGAACAGATGTTGCAGAGTGTTTTGTGGACACAAAGAAATTAAGAAATGCAAAATGCAGACAAGTTAAGGGCAGATAGGATGGATGAAAAGAGCGTCTCAGTCACTGTCACTGCTGGGTTCCTTATTATCCAGAGCCTCATGGCCAAAATATTTGAGTAAAACATGAATTGGTGAGATATTCACCAGCCTCCGGTGATTGAAAACTGCCTCTAATGAGCAGGCTAAGACTAAAAGTACATTACTCGTATTCAAGAAAATTCACTTCAAGTGTTTCTCAAATGGACCTCACGCACAGCTTTCAGATGCCAAGATTCCTCTTTCTTTGTGGTCCTCAAACTTTCTTTATTTGTAACAGTTACTCTAGCACATTTCAATAGAATAATAAGTTAAAATGATCAAACATCCTTAGAAATTATATTTCATCTTTAAATGATGCTTCCAAGACCTTGAAGAATATAAACAAGCATTCCTTCCAAAATAGATTTGTGAAGGGTTAGCTGCAGGAAGACATTGAAGTGTCTTTCCCAAGGCCTGTGTCTGATTTAACAGGAATGATTTAACAGGAATGATTTTACAGGAATGATTTTAGTGTAAAATGCTGCCTCCCTCTTTACAATTTTCTTTGACTTTTCTAAATCCTATGTCTGTGGTAATCATTTTCTCCCAAGACTTTTTGAATTGTTTTTGACTAAATTTAAATATGACACAAAATTATTTTCTTTGCAGCCTGTTCATGATTTCTTTTCATTTTAAACAAATTAATGTCTTATATATCATTATTTTATTTTGAAATTTGATTATCAGTCTAACAAAATTAACTTTCTTATTGTGGCCCAGTGGCTGAAAGTGCTCTCAGCTCTCATTTACTATTATAAATGTCACAGAGGAATTAAGATGTCACTAAAGAAAATTAAACAATAAATTGCTTCAATATGTTGAAGATTTTCACTTACTACTTTAATTCTAATAGAATGAAGATATAAATTAGCAAATGTGATAGGCCATCTCTAGTTTTATGGTTAAGTACCACTGATGAGAATGAGGCCATCATTCTCCAATCAGATATGTTATCTGTCTGATGCTTGGTGCTGATCCTGTGTCATCCCTTTGTTGCTTCACAGAATTGCCTCCTGTCTATCTGCCTCTCTATTTCAAAACAATCAGACATAGAGAATGATTGTCAGAATTATTTGTTCTCCAAAGTGTCCTATATGGCTTCAGACTAGGTGCCCTTAGACTGTCCTACAGAAGTGACTATCGTAAGGGATTGAAAATAAAAATATAACAAGCGAATAATTGAAGCTGTAATAAGACATTAGAAGTAATATGCTATAGGCTGGGAATGAACATTGGCACAGTGTTCTCTACTCAAGAACTCTACAAAGCAGACCTTCCTAAAGCAAGATGGTTTAACACAAAACCCATGGTGCCTTTTTCACTATTTCTTTTCCGAAATAGAAAAAGCATGCAATTATAAAAGATGATTCAGATGTAGGTGGAAGCTATGAACTATCAAAAAACTCGCCAATGAAATATTTTTAATATATAAGCTGAGTGTGTATATAACCTCCCAATCTCAAACGCACTGGGAGGAAGCTGACTGAAGCACAACCCAGGTCTGTAAAACCTCACAGAACTTGCTCCAGTCAAACTTCTCACAGCATGGAAAGCAGCAAGATGGAACATGCCCATTCAACAAGGAGGAAACATTTTTATGTAAAATCTATAGTAAAGGAAGAGAGGATAAACCCACTTTTAAGTACTCACAGGCTTAAGGGGGGCTTGAAAGACCATGTGGATTTTTTTTTTTACTTTTTTTCTTTTGTCATCATGTTTGTGAATAAACTGTTAATACAAAAAGGTGAATGCTGAGCCATATCAATGTATGAGCATTTAAACAGTGGAAATGTTAGTCTGATGCATGGCTTTCTTTGAAAGTATGATTTCAGGTGAAGAGCATTCATTGCAGCTTCACAGACAGAAAAATGAACTTGCTCACTGGAGAATGGGCTGAATGCCATATGTCTCAGAGGAACCCAGTATCTCAGACATCCTCACTTTTCATAGGATGCCCAAAGATTTTTTTAGCCAGATTTCCATTCTAGCTAAAAAAAAAAAATCCTTGGATTCTAGACCTTTTTCTTGTGTAACACAGCTTTCACTTTTTATAGATAAAGCATGGCCTATGACTGGTTACATAATAGAGATGAATATCACACATTGGTGAGAATATGTAGGAATGTCCAGAAAGTGGTTTTAACAATCTACTTGTGAAATCAAAGTTTGCAATGACTCTGCCTCTTCCCAATCTGGCCTACATTATCTCTTTCCTGCCTCTCCACATCACAGTGAATTTGGGCTCTGCATGTTTGTCTTAGCACTAGAACTTACACTCTGCTCAGCCTCTTTCCAACCCAAACAAGTACAATGGGCATGCATTCTAACACTCTATTATCTGTTTCTAAAATGTGCTGCTACTTTTAATGAAATAGAGCACTTATATATACAATATTTAATGTCAGTAGCCTAACCAACATTATTTTTCAGACATGGTGAATGATGGTAATTACCAAGCAAAGAGGACTAGGAAATTAAGCTTCAGGTTTTAATGCTTAAGTGTTGTTGCTCATTTCATAGGTGACTTACATATTGTGAAATTTCAGTTTCTTTGTTTGAAAAAAATAAAGACAATAAAATCACCACCTATATTGTGAGAGCCATTGGACAGCTTTAAGCTGTTTCTAAACACAAAGGACTTTGAAAATTTTAATACTGCTTTTATCATAATGACAATTTTTATTTTGTTTGTTATTGCCTGTGCAGCTTAATGCAGACCCTAAGGCATAATCTATATCTTTAGAGAAGACTATTCAATCTCTGAGAGGCAATACCCTTATTCCAACATACAGACCATCCCACCATTGGAAAGGTTTGTGCATTTGTTAAACTATAACTAACAGCTGTGAATCACCTTTAGGGATGTCTTTCTCTATGTGTCTCTGTCTCTGTCTTTGTCTCTGTCTCTGTCTCTGTCTCTCTCTTTCTCTCTCTCTCTCTCTCTCTCTCTCTCTCTCTCTCTCTCTCTCACACACACACACACACACACACACACACACACACAGGTATATGAGCAGAAACAGCTAAAATATTTGGAAGACAAGTAATGATGATAGAGCTCAGAAGTGACTTTTTCACTGTTGGATAAAAAATAAATATAAAAAATAACTCAACCAAGTTTATAGACATTTTTTTTTAGAACAAAACAAACTATAGCATTGCTTTCCAGTAGCAATAGTTGTGCCTAAATAACTAGTAAGTTGATAATTATTCCACCATGCAACAAGGGGAAGACTTTAGGCTCCATTTGTCAGAAAAAAATTACGGTGACTGAATAGTTTTTTTTTTTTTTTTTTTAAAGCTAACAATTAGCCAGGCAGTGGTGGCACATGCCTTTAATCCCAGCACTTGGGAGGCAGAGGCAGGCAGATTTCTGAATTCGAGGCCAGCCTGGTCTACAGAGTGAGTTCCAGGACAGCCAGAGTTATACAGAGAAACCGTCTTGAAAAAACAAAACAAAACAAAATCTAACAATTATAGAATATAAAATTGAAATTCAAGGCCCTTCTGGTCATTCCCCTCAAATTGCAATCATAAAAATTTACAGCAGACACTGATAGTTGATGACAGGGGATGAAATTGCTCTCTTAAGCTCTCATTTTCTTCAGGTCAACTTACCGGATCAAAAAGGGCACGGGTTTCCCACCTTCAGGACACAATTAAAATGTGGCAGCATAACTGGTTCGTTATGCACTTTGGGTTTTGTTTTCTGTTTTAGCTTTGTTAATATATGTCATATCCTTTTCTCTTGTAGCCATTCTTTTCTTTCTTTTTCATATCTCTCAAACAAGTCACCACAGTACATATAATACCCCAGAGAGTTACCTTGAAACAAGCAATTATCCCTTAGTACAACTTTAGACCCAAATCTCATTTTGTTTGATGTCCTCTTAGAGCTGATACAAAGCTATCCGGGAAAATGGCCACTGTGAGAAGCTGAACCTCACTCCTCAGCATGATGTGTGAGTTGCACTTTACCACCCAACTCTGCAGGAGCAACACAAGGCAGAATTGAAGGTTGTGCCATTTCACTCTGGGAACATCAGATCTTCAGTAAACAAGTTCTCAGTCCAGATCTGCAAAGATGAGCTCATGAGTTAAGAAGGGTTCCATGACATCGATATTTACCTCTTTGAGACAGCCCATAAAGTTGTTACTGACTGGTGACCCTGGAAGGTCGGCTGTGCTGGGGCTGCCTCCAACATAGAAAAAGTCATCAGACCCAAGCATGGTGTAATCTTCTTGTGTGTAGCCCGTTGTGGTAAGAATCCCATCCACTGATATTGTCACCTACATAACAAAGCACAGGGAAAGGACACGCTATACTCAGACCTACATGCTGTAATCCTGGGATATGCCTGTTTTGTGTTTTGTTTTATTTTATTTTTTGTTTTGCTTTTTTTTTTTTATGTTTGTTTGGTTTTCAGTTTTAGCCCTGTGGCGGAACCCATTTTCATGTCTGTTTGAGGTTTATTCTTGGATTCTATTCAGCTAGCCCTGAGAGATTCTAATCTAGTTAGAGAGTTAACTGATCATTGAACTAGTGTCAGCATCATCCCTGCTGCAACTCAAAAGTTATTTAGCAGACACAAAAATGGTGTTAGTAAAATGCCTCCTAGGTTAGTTTTGCTGGTGTACATATTAGTAAAGTTTAGTCCTCTGTTATTCACTAATCACAACGTGCACCTTGTGAACAGAAAAGGCGCAAGCTAGTTCCAGCAACATCACTATTTGCACTATTGAGCAGCAACTGTTGAACATGCAAGTGCCTGAAGCATGCTGAGGGAAGACGAGGTGCAAAACAATCAGTGAAGCAGCACTCAGATGCGCATGCAGGAGGTAAAGAACATTCAGAAAGGAAAGGAAAGGAGAGGAGAGGAGAGGGGAAAAGAGGGGAGGGAAGGGAAGGGAAGGGGAGAGGGGAGGGGAGGG
>NW_022196912.1:2323989-2379178 GCF_008632895.1 Mastomys coucha | reverse complement strand
AAAGGAAAGGAAAGGAAAGGAAAGGAAAGGAAAGGAAAGGAAAGGAAAAGAAAGGAAAGGAAAGGAAACTGGGAGAACCAAAGGAGAAAGATAACTGCTTAATGATGACGTAAAGATGAGTGGTTGTGGCATCTCCAACATTCCCAAACCAAGTTTCCATGCCATGCATCATGAATGGTTAGAGACTGGCTGAGCCTGCGGTCACTCCGGCCAGCCACCATTTTCTTATCTCTTGTTAACCACAGCTGGATGCAAAAAAAAAAAAAGAAAGAAAGAAAGAAAGAAAAAAAAATTTTTTTGAAACGTTAACGATGTCCCTACAGGTGAGTTCGAAAACAGAGGTTGACAGGAACAGGTAAAAAATAAGAAAGTCAACAACAGATGAAAAGAAGGAGGTCAAGGTAAGCAGAAGAGTACCAACCGCAGTTCCTCTTTTGTTAATGATGTCTACAGTTAAAAGAAAGAAAGAAAACACACGGCAAACCCAAAATAAGAAACAATTAGAATGATATCTACCGAACAATGTAGTTTGTTTACCATAGCGTGTCCAATGCCTGAGTGCTTTGTGGAGAAGGGGGGAGAAAGGAAATTAAAAACTGTGAACAGAATAACGATCGATCGTTACTTAAAAAATATGATGGTCTCTACCATGTTAGTACATTTTTTTGATTCAGGTAACGGTTAGTAGAATGAAACATTCCATGAATGACATGTTAGTTATTAAGCATGTTAGTAACATAGAAAAAGGGCAAAAAAATTTTACAAGAAAAAGCAGACTAACAAATAGGCCTCCACAGAGGAGACGGTCTTTTCCTGCCCTTGTTCGTCTCTTGCTACTAGAAACAGACACATGGCACTGCTCCCTTATTCTTCCTGAGGACCACTGAGAGCCATTATAAACATATGCAAAGAATTCATTCAAAGGCCTGAAGCCTATCAGCTGGCCCTTGTCACCCTGGGTCCATCAATGCCCCCCTCCACACCCACACCCAGTCCCAGCAAATTAGTAGGAATCAATTGGCTTTGCCCTACTACTCAATTTTACAGCATACAAGGACTCCTCCTCAATTCCAAAACTTCCTTCGGTCATATTGATGGACTTTAGGGTCACAGTATACTGCAATGAAACAGAGCAGAGATCCTGACACACATAATGAGTAGAATGGACTTGTTTGTAATCTCTCCTGCTGCACATGCACCCTGGCTGCATAAACTTGTTTTCCTGGAGCTATGAAGAATTCTCAACTTGCTTTGTAACCTGAGCAAAGGCAAATCTAGAAAGTGGGCTCCTCAAGGCCCACCCTTCCTTCTTTGATCATCTCAGATGAGCCTCCAGTCTCTTGGTGAGAAAATGAGAGAAAAAAAAATGAAAACAGAAACCAAAGAGACAGACTTACAGGAAACTCATGGTCTATAACCAGGCTGACTGTGGCTGCCCACTCCCAACACAGTGGGAAGCATGTGGCTCCTCCCATGCCCGTGGGCATCTGAAAAGCCTTAGAAACTCTCAGATTTTTTAAGTTTTGCTTGTCTGCCTGAATGTAACTAAATCTCCCTGCCTAAGCAACTTTTTCTTGTCTAGCTCAGATAGTTGAAGTCTCTCAGAAGCAGGAAGGAAAGGGTTAGTTAACAGCCCAGAAAGAGGGCCATTTTAGTAAAGGAAAACCAGAGTCAATCGGTCATTCTTGCAACTGTTTAGAGAAACAACAAATACATTAAGGATATTAGTTTTCGATTAACATTTACCATTCAAAAATTAGTCACTGTCAACACTTAAGAAAATGATACATTATAAAATAAAATATCATATAATCAGAACTCATAATGATGAAAATATGAAAACAATCTAATTGGCTTTCAGCATATACTGTAATATGTCTATTAAAAACATATAGTATATGTAGACTCATGATTCAGTAAAAAGTGTGAATTTTCTAGTATATAGACCTGTGTAAGAATTTAAATATGTAAATATGCATATGTTCCAATAGAAGAGGATGAAGTGACTTTTCATATCATTCATAGCTTAAGTTAAAGTATCTGTGCTAAGTTAAAAATATCTTCATAAACAAAAACTTTCAGAATATAGGTTACACACAATATTGATCTTTTCCCCTCAGGGACATTTTATGTTCCCATTTTGGGTTGAAAAGGGGAGGGGATAGGAATTGATGCAATCCCAAGTGACAAAACAAAGGTTTTTCTTTGTTTCTTTGTTTGTTTGTTTGTTTTTTAGAACTACATAAAAGGAAGTGTAATTTAATGACCTCAATGTGCATGCTTCCAAATGATCTCTATGAAAACTATAATTTTAAATAAAAAAAAACAAAAAATCAAAATCATACACATTACAGGAAGGGTAGGTCACAGGGATATCCTTGCAGCCCCCTGGAAAAAACCCTTTGTCACTGTACTAAAATAGCCTTTGGGCCCCCAGAACTTTCTAGATATGCCCCTGCTCAAGTGTGGTAGGAAAATTCATCTCAGAAGGAAAAGCTAATCTGAGGAGCCCTATATCATGTGGGTAGGGTTTTCAAGTACCACACAGACAGCTCTAAGTTCCACAGGCAAAGCTGTAGCAAGAAACAAAGGCAGTTACTGTCTTATCCACTGCGTTGTTACCTGACGCAGATTCCTGGTGACTTTCACATCATGCCAGGCATTATCATTAAATTTTCCATTCACAGGCTCCACTAGTGCTTCAAAGGCCCCTGAGCCCAAATTAATGACCAGAGAGACAGCTCCATTTTTCAAGGCAAGGTTGACATAATCAGCTGATTTCCCTGTGTGAAGCATCAGTCCATTCCTCTGAAGAGTTTTAAAGGATAGAGTTATTTCATCGCTGCTGCTTTGAATGGGGTTTTGAGATAAGTCATAGCAGAAGTATTCAGATCCCTTGAATGTGGCAATATACTCTTCTTTTCCTAGAAGAAAACAGATATATACATGCAAAAGTCAGAAAGTATACTACTCAAGATAATAGACCTTAACAAATATAACAACTAATGAACTCTGCTGTACATATATTCAGGACAAAAGTGGGCACTAGGTGGCAGTATACTTTAAATAAACCCCTTCAAGGGGTGGGACATCAACTACAGTAGCTAAAAGTGACATTCTTGAAAAGTCAATTTTTAAGTAGTGCTGCAATAACTCTTGGTATTTTGTCTAAACTCCACCAGCACAGATAACTGGCAGTAGCCAGGTACGCTCCTCCCGTGGTTACCTGGCAAAGGCCAGGTAAGCCTGGCCCTATAAAAACGGCTGCTTGCCCCTCCTCTCTCTTACTCCTGCCTCTCTCCCTTGCCTCTTGCCCCTTTGTTCCCCTTCTCTCCCCATTCCCTCCCCCCACTCCCACCTCTACGTGGTCATGGCCAGCCCCTACTTCTCTACTCTCTCCTTCTCTCTGCCTTTCTCTGCCTCTGCTACTCTTTTAACTCCCCTCCCAGTGCCCTAAATAAACTCTATTCTATACTATACCTGTGTATGTCTGGGCCCTGGGGTGGGGGTGGGGGATGCCTCGGCATGGGCCCACTGAGGATTCCCTTCCCCTACACCTTGCCAGAACAAATTCTTATAGCTCATTTTCTTTTTATGATCACAACAGCTCTGATCAGACAAGGTAGCTCTGTGTTATCTTTAGGGCATGAATCAGGTACCATAAATGCATATGGGATGGGTCTGATTCCAATGTTTGCAACATTTGCACCATCCAACTGAGAAATTAGCTTTCAGGGAGACATTTATATTCTAATGTCTTTCTCAATGAAGATACAAGTATTTTCAACACAGAAAGATGATACTTTTTTTAGTAACAGGGAGAAGAAGGGTGAAAGAATGAATTTGATTTGGAAGTAAACTGATCTCCTACAGAGTGTGTATATGCTCCCTCCAGCATGGATGAAGGAATTATACACAAGTCTGATGCAGTCAGCTGGAAGGTTCATTCCCTATTCTTACCAAGCAGATGGTAGGGCTGGCTGCAATGAGACTGGTAAAAGTTCCAGAACAACATCATAGAAGCAGCATGCAAATGAAGTCTCAACATTCTCAACATGGCTCTCTCTTTCATATAATTAGAAGTTTCAATGTGGATCCCACCACATGCCAGACAGATCAAACAGAAATGTGGCCATTTGGAAAAGCAGCCTTCCCTCACCAGTGCAGCAAAGTAACCAAAGGATGATGTAAGTCAAATGTTCCCATGACTTCCCACAAAATGAGGGGAATGAACCAAAATTCATGTAAACAAAAACAACAAAAGTTCTAAAGAAACAAAAATCCAAAACAACAACAACAACAAAAGAGGACTATGTTTAGCAATCAGCTTGTGATATACCCTGAAGAGAATTGTAAGTGCTATCAAAAAAAAAATCTGGTTTGCTGGCAACAACATACCATCTCTATTAGCACATTGAAATATTCAGAAACCAGAATGAGTTTTACTCTTCCTCTGGTAAAAGATTTTTGCTTTCTGTCCTATTTTGTTTGAGACAGTCAATAAGTAGATCAGGCTAACCTCCAGCTAATAATCCTCCTGCCTCAGCTTCCTGAGTACTAGGATCATAGTGATGTGCTTCAAAGCCTACCAAGGCAATGGCCACTATTGTTTACTCATGGCATAGAATCAGAGCTCAGTTCAAGAGTTTATCTCCTTAAAGCTAGATAAAACATTGATAGATGGTGTCACTAGCCCCATCAGAATCCCCAGTGACTTCTGGCAAATAATTAGTGAAATCTAGTATTCATGAAAAAGAAAACACATTCTTAAAAAAAAGAGAGAGTTACATGAAAGACAACCTAATCCATAATAAAATGTTGCCTTATTTTACACATCTAAAGGCAGTTCAGCCCCTCTCAGGAATTGGATCCAGTGTTGGATTTTAGTGATGTACAATTCATGTGTAAGGATAACCAGAGTGGAGCCACTTGAGTCTCTAGAGAGTTGAATTTGACAACTGTTTCAGTACTGGGAACCACAAAAATATGCATTTAGATTTTATTTTGACCACTTGTAACTGTCATATTACTGAATGAAATTATACATCTTTTAAAACTTTCAGTGTCTGAAATGATTAGTGATACTGATCCTCCAGAACTGGTGTGAACTTAAAAGGCAAAGTCAGACAGCATTACATTATCTAGTAATGCTGGTAAATGGCACATATCTTCGTCATTGCCCTAAGAACTCAGCCTAAGAAGGAGTCCTGTCTGCTGCTTCCCATCCACATATTTGGGATTCAAAATATTGAACTATTGGAAGTAGTAGAGTTCCTAATATTCAACTGCTATACTTTTATTTTCTGGTGAGTTCTGTGAAAGGTTAAGCTTTGTAAGGAGCAAAGAAACCCAACCGCAAACACACATATTCCTTTTAATGAGCCCTGGAGAATCAAAGCATTAAAAATTTAATTTACAAACTTGCAAAGTTGAGTGTCAGTCCAGAACAACAGGCATCAACCCAGGTCCTTGTCTCCTCTTCCTCATTGGCCTGGGAATTGTCAGGTAGCAATCTCATGGGGTATCTGACATTTCCCTTTGCTACTCCCATTTATGTCCCAAAGAAGAGGTCAAGTATGCTCATCTCTTCCTTTACATCCTGTTCCTTTCCAGGGTCTCAACCACCAACCAAGGACTGCACATGGTGGGTCTGATGGTTCTGCAGCATGTGTATAGTAGAGGATTGCAAATTCGATCATCAATAGGAGGAGAGGACCTCGGCCCTGTGAAGGTTCTGTGCTCCAGTGTAGGGGAATGCCAGGGCCAATAAGTGGGAGAGGGTGGGGTGGCAGGCATGGGAAGGAGGGAGGCAACAGGGGTTTGTTCTTGTTGGTTTTGTTTGTTTGTTTGTTTGTTTGTTGGAGGGGAAACTGGGAAAGGAGAAATTTACGTGTAAATAAAGAAAATATCTAAAAAAAAAAAGCTTATCAGACACATAAATTGTTATGTCTGCGTGTCATTATGAATGCTTGACTGTTAATAGTTTTCTACTCTTCATCAAACTTGTAGTTTGATGGAAGGATAGGTAGACTAGCAGCATTAGCATGATTCTAGTATTTTATAGTCATTTGCAGTTGTACTTCAAGGCATTTTTGAAATTGTACCATTATTATTTTTTTCCATACAGAAAGCTGTATGTATATACATTCAATTTTTTTATACTAGCTGTGGGTTTTCTTCTTTCTCTTTATAAGTCTGTACATGCTATATACTTGTGGAAAGAGTTCACTTGCCAACATTGAGCTCGAAATGCTCAAATAATGCAAGAATATAAACAGCACAATTACAAAAGAGAGCACAATCCGACATTTATGTTTTCAAGCAATTTGATTGGCTAGAGAGCATTCTGCTTGGCTGAATAATACCACTTCTTGAATCAGTGGCTGCAATTCATAATACATTCACTTATATATCACAATGCAAGGTCTTTAGTCTCAAGAATAGGACATAGTGCACATTCACCAGCATAAACGTTTTTGTGTTTTAATTTGCATTTGTTGTTAGTAAACCAAATCCCATGGTGAAAGAAGTAAATTCCATTAAGAAAGTACTGGCATTGGCACAGTGGGAAATTATATTTGAAATAGTTTTTATCTCATATTTGACAGAAGTAGCTTTTATTTCTACCCCCTCATACTATGTATTCTCCATACCAACAAATCATACCAAATCCATACCAAATCATATCAAATCCATACCAAAAATTCTAAAAATGCATAGCTCCTCTAACTAAAGAGCATAGATTAAAAATCTATGTGTCTTAGGTGCTTGGGGCCTATAGACAATACACATCCATCCCACTGATATTGCCTCCCTCTCTTTTTGTAATATAAAAATTATTCTAAATTGACTTCATTATCCACTAATGAAACATCACCGAAACTCAAAATTTTCAGTGCACAGATAAGAAAACTCAGTTCCTTTGAAAAAAAAAAAAAACTTGGCAAAGGCTGTTCAACTTTTGAATGGCTTGCATTAGGATCTCACTAACTCAAAACTCTATGTTCTTTCTATACACTTCTCTGTATGCCAAATGTTTTTGATAAGTTTGATTAAATCCATTCATAGTTTCTGATGGAAGAAAATAGTCATTTTATAGAATGAAGGATAGACAGTTTTCACAACCTGATGTTCCATTCTAATATAATCTTCTATGAACCCAAGTTTATTAACTCTTAGGGAAAATTCCTAAAAATAAAGCTTTAAATTTTTGATGTCATCAAAAGTATTTTCCAGCTCTTATTCCATGTGAAGTAATTATCCTAACTACTTCAGAATATTTAAACTAATATTAAACTTCTCAGCCTCAATGCTTGATTTCAATTTTGACACACTCTTCTACTAAGCATTTGAGTCTAGATGTTAGATAGTCCTACATAAAAAACACATTTTTTTTTATTTTAGTCGATTGCATTGCCCCAATGTCTACCTAATTCTGTACTACTACTATGATCAGCATGAGTCTGGAAATTTTGCCTGCCAAGTATATCAAGAAAGAAGAAAAGACAAACATGAGGATGCATTGAAAAACTGGTATTAAGTGGACTGAATGCTCTGATGAAGCTGAAGTACACTTGATAGTAAATAGCATGCTTATTGTGTAAATTGAAATGTAGAAGCAGAGTTATTGAATATTGCCAAACAACAAGGAAGGATATTACATATAAATAAACAGGGAAACAAAGTATATCTGAAAGAATAAGAGGGCCATTACATAAAGATAAACAATGAGGTGGGTTTATATAAGAGTAAAACCCAGGAGACAGGTTTAGCCAATCTCAGTAGAGCAGCCTCTGTAGGGGAGCAGTAGCAAGGCCATAAGCATGAAGGAGAGGAAGATCTGGTAGACATTTTCTGCACACACTATCAGCATCCTCAAATGCACCTGGAAAAGGCTTTGCCGCCATTTTAGTCTCAACTGAGAATGCTTGACATTACAATGGTCCTTGATATGGCTGTTCCCATTTCAACACTATGCATTCATTCTGGACTTCTTTGGATTCCCTTTACTCTCTACATAATATTTTACAATGGAAAGGAAATCAGATATATGTCATGGATCTTCGCAATGAGGTAAAATCACGGACATCGATCCATTAGGCTGTGGCAATATGACAACATACCTAATATTTAAAAGGTTATTAGTTTAAACTCATGATGAAATTACCAAAGGCTTAAAAAGTAATGATGCCTGGAACTGAAATCAATCCACATCATAACCTTTGGCCTGGTTGCTGGGATGACTAATATATTGGGGTGGTAGAGAAAAAGGGGTTGAGAGATGCCAGAGGCATCTAGTGTGTGATAGTATGGCTCTCTATATTAATTTAGTTATGAGAAAATCACAAAATTGAAGCTCCTTTAGGCTTTTATGTGGTTTGCTTGTTTATAGTGTCATCATGCTTGTGCATCACTTGATTAACTAGTAGTCATCTAGATTAAGTGGGAATGTCTAAGTGAGCTTACATTCTCTCCTGTTTTAACAATATACAATATATTATCAGATCATCCTTTTACACACAGCTGAGTTGGCAAAAGGTGTCTTTTAAAGAGCTAATCCTTGACTGCATTCGCACTCTCCCCTGAAAAAAAATAAAAGAAAACAAAAGAGCTAATCCTTTTGTAAAATGGCATGAATGAATACAAAGCTTCCTTAGAATACACAAAAAGCTAAGAATACTTACTGATATTGCTCCTTGTCTTCTCAAATGTTACATCATCTGTCAAGCAATAACAGCTATATATAACACTAGGACTAAGCACAAGACCTAACAAACCAAAATCAACCAGCTAAGCTAAATTATTATTTGTTGCTTACAAATAGTTAATTCACTAAATTATTATAGAGAGAGTCACACTATCACATACTAGATGGGTTGTACCAGCTTCTCTATGTCCTTTGTCCTCTACCACCTGGCATATTATAATCATCCCAGCAGCCCCGCCAAAGGTAACTAGTTATAATGAGGAGTGAACTCAGGTCCAGGCTTCATAGCCATTCTCTAGCATTCATTTCATTACACAGACATATGTGGCTCAGTAGTGTTTGTACTTTGTTTTGGTTTGGTTTTGGTTTGACTTTCTGTAAAGCCCTCAAATGAACATTCAACATTCTTCTCAGTCCTTGAAATGTCTGCCTTGTACAGTCTTGAGCAACTGTTAAGAATCTGATGAAAAGAATATAGGTACCAAATATCTCACCACAAACTTGAAAAAAATAGGGATATTACACTTTAAGGAGAAGGAATGGAAGGAAGTTTTGGAAGAAAATAAAGACACAAAACAAAGTCTGGTCCCAAAATAGTTTATAAGACGAGCCAGTGCCTCATGCATCAGCAGCTTCTCCCTGACAAGCTCATCTTTCTTTAACAGGTTGACACATCTGCAACTCTAATGTACCAATACCAAATTCTGCTTTCCTTGCTGCTATACTACAATAAGCAATTGGCTCAGGATTTTAACCCAGCCAAACACTGAATAAAGGTCTCACCACAAAAGTCTCCTCACCACAAGTCTTTAAACTTATTTTGCATGTGTTTCCTTCAAGTCTTATTTCAATATGTGGAGAAAGAATTTTTCTTGTCTTCCTCATTTACAACTGCTTATTTGGCTAATTAAAGGATTTTGGGAGGAATGAATGAGCAGATTGAACACCTGCTCTGGCCGGCCTTGCTATTGTCGTCAGTGAGACAAATCTTTTATTCTTTGTCTAGTTCAGATTCCAGAAAGGCACAGAGGCAGCCCTTCAGCCCTTCCTAGCTCAGGTCAAAGTCCATTTTATACTTGCCGTTTTATACTTGTAACTTGAAAACATCAAAATTTTTCACAAAATAAAAAAGTTCTCTGCTTCTAAGCAATTCAGCAGTGAGCTGAGGACTCTGTCCTGTGTCTTAGCACATTTCAGGTGTCTCATAAGACAAAGTGGTTTGAAACCTTTGAGGTTTTCTTGGAAACAGAAAAGAATAATTTGACTTCTCTTGGAATAAGATCACATTCAGCAGAAAAGATCTCCTGGGCTCAAGGTCATGGATCTTGGCCCTGTGGATATTCAGTTATTCAGAAGAGCTACTCTATGCCTTCAAAGCCCTTCAGACACAGCTGCAGGTGCTGTCTGTGCAGCATCCCTGAGGGCCACTCTTCCATTTGTTTCATGATTTATTTTTCCTTCAGAATGTCCATTGTGCCTCCTGAAAGCCATTTCCCCTATCTATGTACATGTTTGTCCCCCTAGATGTTTTTAGTAAAGAGCTACCAGGATCTGTCAGGATCTATCTACACACACACACACACACACACACACACACACACACACACACACCTGGTTGCACTTCAAAATTTAAAGGTGTTTAGGCATTATTATATAATATACTGCTAATAAAATACATTATGAGAGACCAGAGGAAAAATTCATTAATGGAAGAAACTTCTTAAGGGCTTACTGATTGTGAGGCAGGATGTTAACTCCTTTGTGTGATCTTCTTGATGAATACAAAGGAGATACAGGCAAACAAAAAGGCCAAAGGAGCTAAATGAGATTAACTTGTGAAATTTTGTGATATGCTTCATAAGAATCTTTAAAGCTGACATGACATTTGAAGAGGAAGAGATGTGAAATTTGGAAATCTCACGGAAAACAAAACAAAACAAAACCATCAGAGCTGGGTGCAAAAATGAGTGATATCCTGCAGGGAAATATAAATCAATCTGCAGGGAACATCCCCAGTCAGAAGAAGAAAATATAAGTAAGATGGGAAGAGCACTGAGAAGTGCTTATCTCTGAACATGAATGGCTGATACACACATGAACTCACTGCAGTTTAAGCCAGCCAAAGCTCCATCATGGGAGACAGGTACCTCAGGAGGTGACTCTGCATCTGCAGGGCAGGCAGCACTAATTGAACTCAGTGAGTTGTGGAGAGAGAGGGTCAGGTCATGACCTTTGGAGGAAGATGTGTTTAGGAGCATAGTGCAAAGTTGCAAGTGAGTGTTGGGTTGTGTGAATATTTCTAAGAAATGTTGCATACAAATGTATGAATTTTCAAAGGCTTGAAAAAAAATCCAACAGTGGATGTAGCTCAGACTAAAATAGCAAGACAAAGATAATTAAGAGAAAGGGTTTGTTTCAGGCAGACTGTGAAAGGCCATAAGAAGATCCAAGAGACTGGGGATAAGAAGAAACCAGCAAGGGTCATCTGTGAGGCAGTGGTGTGACACTGGGCAGCAGAAGGTTAGAGTCAATCCTACCTTATGGATTTTTTGTGAATATTATTGTTTTGAGCAATGAGTCTTTTCAAAACTCGAGGACACACAGATTTCAATTTAAAATTATAAAAAGGCAAGAGAAAGAAAGCATGATTCACCTTCATACAGAAAATAAAATAGTGATGGAATAAGATGGTTTTTATTCTTATCCCATCAAATGGACTAACATTTGATCAGATTCATTATGGGAAGGGACATGGACATGTGGACAAAAAGAATATACAACCTAATCCATCTATCAAAGTGGAGGGCCAACCCATGGCATCTTTAAGTAATCAGCCCCTCTTCTCCTTAGATCTCATAAATAAGACATACTGCTGTAGCCTTAGACCATTTTCAGTGTAGGGATGTCAGGCACATCAGACATGCTTACTATGCTCACCAGGGTCATTCTCCACAGATTTTCCCAGAAAAGGAAAAAAAGGTAGAAACTTGTACCCAGAAGTCAGGGTTAGAACAAAAGATATTTTTAGTGGTTTGCGGTTTGCTTCTTTTTTGTTGTTGTTGTTATTTGTTTTGTGGTTTATTTTAAAATAGGAATTCTTTGGGCTGACTGCATACTCTCAATCTTCCTACATCAGCATTTGGAGATCATAGGTGTGTGTTATCATGCTCAGCGTCATTAGAGTTTTGTAGCCAAGTCTATTTACCAAGAGTTCCATGTCAGCCTTAAAATTGAGAACAACACATAAATGATTAAAATATCTAACTGTAATAATATGCTTAAAGGAATAAAATGATATAATACTAGAATACAACACCTCCCACAATCAGGGTTTGATGTCAGAGTTTTCTGCTATTTAAGAATTTAATCATTGTTCTATATTCTCAGCCATAGGACAGAATAATCTGTCCTCTCTGGTAGCATGTTGGCATTCCTTCTAGACTCCACCCAAAAGTTATGTAGCAACTTAACTGCAGGTTGGAACCTGGCTTAAGATAAAAATACTGGATTCTCCTGGGCTTTCTGTCCCTTTCTTTCTCTCTGGCCTCTTTCTCCCTCTCTATCCTTTTCCCTCCCCTCTTTCCCTCTCTCCCTCCCTCTCCCTCCACCCCTCCCTCTGTGTGTGTGTGTGTGCATGCGTGCACATGAGAGTGTCTGTGTGTGTCCTTCTCTATCCCTTCTCTTTCTCTGTCTCTGCTCCCTTCTCAACCCCTCTTCCCATGCCCCCAAATAAACTTCATGATACCTCAGCATGGGTCCACTAAGGTACCCCCTCCCACCATACCATAAAGCATTTTACAAAATATATCAGCCATTTAAAAATGTATTGATATTAAAATAAGGACAAAAAATACTTTTAAAATCAAATTAAGGAACAAAAACCACAGTATCTGTTAACTAACTTGTATCATTATAATTACATACTCATTGTATACATACACATTATGCACATCCATATGTGTCGTGTGTGTGTGTGTGTGTGTGTGTGTGTGTGTGTGTGTGTGTGTGTACACAGATAAGCATGGAGATATGAACACATTTTTGGAAGGAAGATTATTTCCTGTTATGATTTCTATGTTATAACTATTTGTTTTCTTATTTTCTTTAAATCTTTCTGTGCTTTCTAAGCTTTCTATAATGAAGAACTTTACAGCTTTTATAACCAGAAAAAAAGGCTAATAAGATTAAATGATGAATTCAAACTGATTTTGGCACATGCATGGACTCTTACAGAAATAGTTCCCTTTTACAAGTCAAGCCAGAGCCAAAATGATGTCCAAACCACATTAGGTTCTCCAGCTACACAGTTTTCAAAAATGACATAATGCAAGACCTCCCAAAGAGACCCTCTTCTCTTTCCCACAATGCTGTGTGTTTTGTTTTGTTTTGTTTTAGCAGTGTTTAACAGTTAGAAATGCTGAGAACCTGTCAATGAGACCATTAGTAGACAGTATTTCCTCTCACACTTCTGTCAGGGAAAAATCTCCCCAAAGATCTCTTTATGAGATATATCCCATGCTGACAAAACTCAAAGCAGAGTTAAAGCATGTGTTTGCAAGCATCTCCCAAATAATATTTACTTTAGCTTAACTTAACCACATTAATAAAGGCCACTTCTCATGGAATCCTCCAGAATCCCCTGTACTTGGAGTTTGTGGGAAGCAAGCAGCCAGAATCTCAAATGAAAGCACCTATCCTATCCTGTCTAAAGCTGGGCAGGAATACAAGACCAATAACCTCATCACCATTTTTTTTTTTAAATTTTTCTGTAATTTAAATATTCGGTCTATACAAAGCAAGCCAATTTTGTAGGTCAGAAAAGTTCAGAAAAGCCTCCTAATGTCTTTGAGTTCAGTAACTTCACACTCCACCATAGCGCACGGACCAACCCTTTTCCGTATACGAACCACGAAGTTCACTTTAGTAAGTTCACCTGTGTATTTGGTTGCAGACAGCCCCCTCCCAGAAGCCGCTTCCTCTATAAGATGCATATTCATGTAAACCTTTAAACGTAGTGGTCTTTGAATTTTTATTGTCACTCAATATGAATCCTCTGCCACCAAACGGCTATCTCTGTGAGGATGGTTTTCTCTGATTGCCCAGATGTTAATGAGCTAAACTTAAAATCCACTCTGACTCCCTATCCTTGATCAGCTTAATTTCTAACACAGCAGCTGAACTGTCTGTATTAGCTGAAGAGAGAAATCAATTGTCTGGCAAGGAACATTGCAGACACTGTAGGTAGTCTTACATACACATCAAAGAATTCAAAGCCAACAACCTAGGCATGCTGCAAAACTTCTGAGTTCTGCCTGGGTAGTTGTCTGAGGATGTTGCTGCCTTGGAAATAGTTCTAGGTTAGAGTATGGTTTTCTCACCTCTGCAACATTTCAGAAACCTATTAACATTTTGAGCCTGGATTTTAAGGAGAGATTAAACTCTGGTTTCCAGCATTATGTTCTCTCACTCCTAGACTTGATTGCTTTTGCTTTTTAATTGTAGTTTGAGAGTAGTATTATGTTTTGGCCTCCAGCTCTGTGACATTGAATAAGTTATTTGCCTCAGAAAGCAAGCTAAGTGGTAGTTTCAGTGAATATCACACTACTTAATAGGATGCTTCCATACACTTGGAGTTTATATAATAATGTCTGCGAATTCCTACCCAGGGACAAGAAATTGTGTGGATCCCTGTCCTTCTCTCCTTGCCCATCACACTTTCTGATTTGGCACTAATTTAACTGATTGATGGCTGTTAAATACATGACAGTATTGCCCTTTCTCCATCCCTAAAGTGAGGCTAAGTAAAGTGGCGTCTCTCATCTAAACATTTAAGAATAGTCAGAGATGGTATACATTCAGATGAGACTAGAACGGACACTAGATGTGCTCTGCTTGTCCGCCAGCTCCTTCTGTGGCTCAATTTTACCAATTTGGATAATAAAAAAAAAAAGAGTCCTCAGTTCTGAAGAATTTAAAGTACAGCAGCATTGATAATCTCTGGGTGGGCAGATGATTGACTGCCCACAGAAAAATGACTGTTGCGAAGAAATGTGTGGAAGTCACCATGTTTATCCACACTATTGTGGGGCATTTAGTAAAGTGGTTCTGACACAAGGAAAGATCCTGAGTGGAAATTCATGCTTTGGGAATGAATTCATTCATGTTTTTGCCATTAGACATATGGGAAAAATAATCTCAGCCACAGAAAGTGGGGTCTAAATGGCTCCTGACTTTACGTGACAACAGCTCTGTTTCTATAGAGACGGCATCATAACTCCTGATGGATGATAGTCCCGATGGCTTTTCCTGGCTCCTCATAAGAATCTGCTCTAAAGTTTGAGTGCTGTGTAAAAAATGCTTCCACTCAATAAACGCAGCAGGAAACATTCAGGTAAAACTATCTGCAGCAGCCCAGTACTTTACCACAGTCTTTAATGTCAAGTTGGTTTTTTTTATTCCAAATGTCAGGAAAACAAACACCTTTGTGTGAGTTCATTACAGTGCATGCCTAGGCAAACAGAAGCACAGGAGCTTTGCAAGTGACAGACAGTGGACCTAGGCTTGACTTGGCACCTCACTGGAATCTGGGTGCGAAAACACTTGCTAATACAAGCTATTAAAACAAGTCAACAAACAAAGCCGGCCTCTCACTGTGTTCTTAATTAACTGCTGATATTTTATACCAAACATGCCAATCAAGACATACAAAGTCATTTAAACACTGCTTTCATTTAAAAACTTTAAGGTACTTAAGTTTTTTGGCTAAAAATTTATCACAAGGAATAATATATAATCCATTTTAGCCAGTATTTGAAATTAAATTTAAGTAATAGGAACTGACACAATACAAACTCACTTCTAAATCATTTCAGGTATATTATGAATTAAGAGTTTTTAGTGAATATTCTAAAGCTAAGAGTACAATGACAGAGGTTCATTGAATAAGTCCATAATAATGACTCAAAAATATTATAAAAACAAAAGATTGGTTGTGGGAAAATAAGTAAGTTAAAATAGATTCATCATTAGGCATACTTTATTTCTAATTCTTTAGAAACAGAATTATCTAGATCTAGCACACATCTATGGTAATTCTTCTGACCAAGTTGGGAGAAAATAGTTGGAATTTCTATGAGCCTCAAGCTTTTATAAAAGAAAATAATTTCTACAATCACTGTGAACTTGCTGACAGGCACTGTCCCCTCCATTCTTTCTCTCCCTGAGCCCCACGCCATCATCTTCCCCTGCCTCACAATAGTGCGGTTAGTACAGCCAGTCCTAGGGCTTCAGGACTGTAATAAACGAGGAACAATTTTGTGGTCCTCATTACTCTTGTTAAAATAAGCACTGCACAACAATAGTCCACCCAGAGTTCCCCCGGGAAAAAATAGCAACCAAAAAACAACAACAACAAAAAACAAAAACAAAAAACAAAAAGCCACTAACATTCTATGCATAATGAACTCTATTTAAAAGAAGAGATTGTTCCAGAGTCTTAATTAGCTATTCTGTGACCACAGGACAAATATCCAAATCCAAATCCAAAGAGTTTTCCTGCAGACAGTGCAGACTACCTAAAAAGGAGAGGAGTCCCTGCTAGAACCAGAGGTTACCCAATAGTTTGCTATATTTGCATTTGATTTTCTTAAATATCTCTTCTACAGCTGACAGTACCAGTCATTCCAACACCTCCTTACATTAACTCCCGTTGAGCCTAGTTTACTTTATGTGAGCTATCTCTTTCATGTCCTTTTTATGAAACTTTAATGTATATCTAAATATCAAAAACATCACCTATTTTAAATATACAATTTAGTAAATTTGGGCAAATTGACAGCATAACAGACCCAATACTACAATGGTATTTCACATGTCCATTGTATCAAAAATAAACATTTTAACTAATTTAAAGTAATTTCTGATTCCAACCCTCAAGCTAACTTTATGAGCACTTGCCTTTCTCTCTAATGAGGCTTAACTTTTTTTAGACTGTTGCTTTGAATCATATAAAATGACCCACGCTTCAGTAAGTTTTGCTCATTAGTTCACATTGTAACCTATAGTATATGGACCAGTGTGGTGATTTGAGCAAAAATGACTCCCATGTGCTCATATATTTAAATGCTTAATTACCAGGAAGTGGAATAGTTTGAAAGGATTAGAAGGATTTGGAGGTATGGGCTTTTTGTAGGAAGTAGGTCACTGGGGGGCAGGTTTTAAAGTTTCAAAAATTCATGCAAGGCTCAGTCTTTCTGTCTACCTATAAATAGGATGTAGGTCTCAGCTCTTGCTCCAGCACCATGTCTGTCTGTATAGCCATGCTCCCTGTCATGATGATAATAAACTAAATCTCTGAAATTGTAAGCAAGTCCCAATTAAATGGTTTCTTTTTAACAGCTGCCTTAGTCATGGTTTCTCTTCCCAGCAATAGAGCCATGACATGTTCGTGTTTGTAGGTCAGAGAAGCTGAATTTTATATGGCCCCCTCACAGGGACATATTTATACTTTTTATGTGTATTTACTCTCAATGGACAATAGAGTCATTTCTATTTCATCTGTTATGACAAATGCTGCTATGCTGTGAATACTTACGTGAAAGTTTTGGTGTGGACATGTTTTCATCCTCCTATCTCAGGGCGAAGGAAGGGAAGTGCCAAGCCATATGCTGTGTCTACATTTAACATTTTGTGAAACTGCCAATCTGTTTCCTGAAAATTTACATCATCAGCAAAAGAGGGGTTTCCAGCAGTTCTGCCTCTTCACTACATTTGTTACAGACCATCCATTTTTATTACAGTGATCTCTGTGGCTGTGAAATTCATCTCACTGTGGTCTACATTTTCATTATCTTTGTGTTAATAATGAAGTCTATTTCGAATTTGTGTCTGAAATTTCTATTTTTAAGTCTTTTTCATTATACTATTCACTAAAAATTTGATGTCCCATTTTTCCTTAAACCTATTCGTGAGTGTGTGTATGTGTGTAGCCTTATATGTGTGTGCATGCACACACATGTGGAGGCCAGAGTTCAATGTCAGATCTCATCCTCAATTGCTCTCTATGTTATTTTTTAAGACAGAGTCTCTCTCTGAACCCGATTTCCAATTCAGCTAGACTTAGTGAGCAGTGATTCCCCAGGGATCCTTCCATCTCAAGCTCCCCAGTACTGAGATTACAGACATGTAAATACTTTTGGCATTGAACATGATGTTCAAGGGATTGAATTCAGATTTTAATGGCTGCACAGCAACCACCACATTGACTTTGCTCCTCTCCAGTCCTAAACTCATTTCTTCATCCATGTGAATAATGTTAATTCCTGGCCAAAGGTAATTAACTCCTATATCTACATGCATCCAGGAAATAGCTCATTCTGAATATATTTCTATGAAGTAGCCAATGACATGTTTGTGTTTGTAGGAGAGTCAGACAGGCTGAATTTCATATGTATAAGTAAATGATAAAAAAATGGCTTGACCTTACCTTCATTTTTCATTACTGTAAATAATGTATTGGTAAATCACAGTAATTTATATTTTAAGCAATATATTTGCACAGGATTATGTTTATCTGCTTTCCTATGTGCTTATAGACAATGTTAGATATTTGTAGTATATAACTACAAATTACCCTTCTGGCTTTGTGACATAATGGCTACAGTGAGAGCAAGCATCCTCATTGTTAATGGCCTTTTCCTTTCTTTAATTGGAAATTTCTTCTTAAATATAACTTGATCATATACAAAAAATATAAAAACACAACATTTTAAAACAAAATATACAAAAGACCAATAAGACAAATAATGCCCAAACAACTCAACATGAGACAAAAATAGAGTCAACAAAAACATCATTGATGGAAACTGATTTCCCTTTGGAAGCAGATGTCTTTGGGGACAGGTTCTAGGGTAGGGATGGGAGCCTGTGTTCATAGGCCCTGCTGAGCGCTGGGACAGCATCTGCCTTGAACCCGTGCAAGCAGCACCCTAAAGAAGAACTCTATACAAAGGAAGGTACAAATGATGCTTTAAAATCATCCAGTTCATGTGGTGCAAGTAAGTAACACTTGGTAAATAGGAAAATAAAGCAAAGAACAAAAGATCAAGAAAAGTCAAATTAATATACAACCAGAGGAAAGCTGTCAGAGCCTGTACAGTAGGAAAGCTGGGGAAAGTGAGATTATTCACTTTGTAGTGGTGCTATTAACTGGGGAGAAGCTTTTATCCAAATGGGATGGAACGAAGACCTAGACTGGTGAAGTCAGGTGCAGCTTTCTCCTGGAAAACCATGAAGGTAGCCCCAAAATATATTGTTCTTGCCTACATTTTTGTTTTCTATTTGTCTTCTGAGAAAAACAACAACAATAACAAGAGTAACAACACAATGAGAGCCTTTTCCCAGGAATTAGTAAGCAATGAGGAGGCCCTCATTGATACACTCTTATTTACCCTGCAGATCATTCTCCTGGTGTTTTGGCACCACTGCTTTCTGCATCCTAGATTTGTTCTAGCTTCTGTGTTTGGGATAAAAGTTTATGTTTTCCACTTCAATGATTTCTGAGAAGTTCTGATTACTAAAACCTGAACCAGTTTAGCCCTGGGAGACTGCTATGCTTGTTGGGATATAAAATTGTTAAACTGAATTGAAAGTGATTTACTAATTGCAAGAATCCTTTCCTGATATGACTCAGCTTAGAAGCTATACCTTAGCATCTTAGGAAGAGCTGTTGTGAAGACTGAATGGTTGTAGGGGTGTGTGTGTGTGTGTGTGTGTGTGTGTGTGTGTGTGTGTGTGTGTGTATTTTAGTTTTAGGAGAGTGGAAAAAAGAAAAGGCTAGAGGAGAACCCACTATGAAAGCTGGGACTACATGGTATGCATACCATTAATGACAATATGCTAAATATGCTACTTTAAATGTGTGAGGGGCACATATTATATATATAATGCATATATATGAAAAAATTCAGAGTGATGAAGAAAATCAACTATTAGGTCACTGATACTTTAAGGGTAAATTGACATGTAGATATTAAGAAATTAAATTCTAATTACTTTTTTCTATGATAATAAAAATACCAAGAATTCAAAAAGTATTGATGCAGGTTCCAGAAAGCTAGGGTAAATTATTACAAATATGTCAATTCTACCATCAGAATAAAGCCAGACCCAAGAACCGCTTATCTCTTCTATTGCTGTTCATATGACCTGGCTCACAAGCATGTTCTAAGATTTCTGAAATTGCCTTCAGTTTGGCGTCCTTTGACATTCAATGTTCCTACAAGAAGCAAGGTGACTGTTTTATCATCCAGTCATTGCACTCTTCAGCTCAAAATCCACCCAAGAGCAATTAAACAGTTGTTTAGAATAAGAGGAGATGTCACAAGAAGTCGAACATAAGCAGTTCTTTTAAATCTGTGTTTTAAAGATTTACTCTACACTAGCCCAGCTACTGCTAGACACTTGAAAAAATGCCAAGGTTATCACAGGGTGAGGGAAGGTGATGGAGGAGGTGGAGTGTAGGGAGGGAAAAGAGGAGGAGGAGTCAGTAACATCTGCCTTTAGAGATTGGGGGAGCATTTAACTCCTTTATGGAGTTGAAAGTCTTATATTTCTATAAATCACAAGAATAATCTATTGACCCCTTTTGACAGCTCCAAGCTATTATTATCATCAAATAGGAGAGAAAGCAGGAGACTGGAGGGTTTATTTAAACTCTTAAGTAGCAGAACCAGGGCTAGCAAACCATGTTATTGGGTTTCTTTTTCTATATAGCTACAATGAACCCCAGCATCACATCCAATGGCAGTCCATCAGCAAGTAGGCAAAAATCACTCTTCTCCCTAGAGAGGCCTTTCCCCTGTGTATTTAGTTTCAGAATAAAGATACAAGGAGAATTACTTCACTGATGTTTTTTCAGCGACCCTTAGCCTTTCTTTTCTTTCTATTATTGTTTCTGTGTTTTTATTAAATGTGTAGGTGCCTGGAGGCCTGAAAGGTCTTTTTGTTTAACTTCATCATAAAATAAAATCTCTATATTCATGTAGTCCCCAGGACCGAGAAAGCATCCACACTTTTCCATTGGATGAGATACACTAATGTATCCAAACTAATGAGATGGGAATGCCTGGGAATCTGGCCACACACTAAGGGATTTAATTTATTATTTATTTATTTATTTTTGATTTTTTGATTTTTTGATTTTTTGAAACAGGGTTTTTCTGGATCACCCTGGCTGTCCTGGAACTCACTCTGTAGCCCAGGCTGGCCTTGAAACTCAGAAATTCATCTGCCTCTGCCTCCCAAGTGCTGGGATTAAAGGCATGTGCCACCACCACCTGGCTTGGTGATCATTTGCCACTATTACTTAAAGAATTTGTGTTATGTGAGCATTGCTGGTTCTTTCTGTATTCTATTGCAACCTCATCACCTACTGCTAACCTGTTAACTTCTGCAACATTGCTATTTATTCTTCTTTGACATCCTTCACTGAGATTTTCTCAGACTCAAGGTCTAAAGTTACCAACACCTCTCCTAGAGCTCTGTAGTAAAGGTACTTTCTTTATCCCTACATATCTACAATCTATAAGCTATCAAATTTGTTTAGAGGCATGGTCTTATAATGTAGTGCACGTGGCCCAGAACACATTTTGTAGACCAGGCTGACCTCAAATTCACAGAGATGCCTCTGCCTCTACCTCTGTCTCTGCTTCTGTGCCTCTGCCTCTGTGCCTCTGCCTCTCTGCCTCTGCCTCTGCCTCTGCCTCTCTGCCTCTGCCTCTGCCTCAGCAACATGCTGGGCCTAAAGGCAGAGCCACCATGCCTAACAATGTTCATTATTATGGCACACACTTGCTTCTTTACAGAGACAAAGAAGCTTCTGGAGAACATGCTGACCCATATCAAATTCTTGCAGATACACATCAACAGATGTATTTTAAAATAATACCATTTATATTGTACAAGGGCATTTTATTTAAATGAAGCTATCCCATGGGATAAGGATAAAGCTCAGAGATAAAGAGTTTACATAATATATTTCCTCAAATCCAGCCTTTGAAAGGGTAATAAATGGAAAACTCAAACACAAGGAGGGAAACTATATCCTAAAAAAAGCAAGAAAATAATCTTCCAATAAAACTAAAGGAAGATAACCACATGAACAGAATTCCAACTCTAACAACAAAAATAACAGGAAGCAACAATTACATTTCCTTAATACCTATTGATATCAATAGACTCAATTCTCCAATAAAAAGACATAGACTATCAGACTGGGTACGTAAACAGGACCCAACATATTGTTGCATACAGGAAACTCACCTCATTGACAAAGACAGATACCACCTCAGAATAAAAGGCTGGAAAACAATTTTCCAAACCAATGGTCCCAAGAAAAAGGCTGGAGTAGCCATTCTGATACTGAATAAAATAGACTTTTACCCTAAAGTGATCAAAAAAGATAAGGAGAAACACTTCATACTCAACAAAGGTATGATCTACCAAGATGAACTCTCAATTCTGAACCTCTATGCACCAAATGTAAGGGTATCTACATTCATAAAACAAACATTACTTAAGCTCAAAGCACACATTGCACCGCACACAATAATAGGGGGAGATTTCAACGCTCCACTCTCTGCAATGGACAGATCATGAAAACAGAAACTAAACAGTGAGACTAACAGAAGTTATGAAACAGAGAGATTTAACAGATATGTATAGAACTTTTTATCCTAAAACAAAGGATATAACTTCTTCTCAGCACTTCATGGTACCTTCTCCAAAATTGACCATATAATTGGTCACAGATCAGGCCTCAACAGATACAAGAAGATTGAAATAATTCCTTGCATCCTATCAGATCACAGTGGACTAAGGCTGATCCTCAATAACAACATAAACAATAGAAAGTCCACATACACGTGGAAGCTTAACAACACTCTACTCAATGATAACTTGGCCATGGAAGAAATAAAGAAAGAAATTAAAGACTCTCTACAGTTTAATGAAAATGAAGCCATAACATACACAAACTTATGGGACACAATGAAAGCAATCCTCAGAGGAAAACTCACAGCTTTTAAGTGCTTCCAAAAAGAAACCGGAGTGCACATACACCAGCAATTTGACAGCACACCTGAAAACGCTAGAACAAAAAGAAGCAAATTCATCCAAGAGGAGTCAAAGGCAGGAAATAATCAATCTCAGGGCGGATATCAACCAAATAGAAACAAAAAGAACTGTACAAAGAATCAACCAAACCAGGAGCTGGTTCTTTGAGAAAATCAACAAAATAGATAAATCCTTAGTCAGACTAACTAGAGGGCACAGAGACAGTATTCGAATTAACAAGATCAGAAATGAAAAGAGAGATATAACAACAGACACCGAGGAAATCCAAAAAATCATGAGATCCTACTACAAAAGCCTATACTCAACAAAACTGGAAAACCTGGATGAAATGGACAATTTTCTAGACAGATAACAGGTACCAAAGTTAAATCAAGATCAGTCATTAATAGTCTCCCAACCAAAAAACCCAGGACCAGATGGGTTTAGTGCAGAGTTTTATCAGACCTTCAAAGAAGATCTATTACCAATACTCCTCAAAGTATCCCACAAAATAGAAACAGAAGGTACTCTATCCAACTCATTCCATGAAGCCACAATTACTCTTATACCTAAACCACACAATTCTTCACAGACTTAGAAAGAGCAATTTGAAAATTCATCTGTAACAACAAAAAACCCAGGATAGTGAAAACTATTCTCAAAAATAGTTTAGACCTAACATACTCTTAGACCTAACAAAGAAAGAAAACATCAGACCAATTTCCCTTATGAATATCAATGCAAAAAATACTCAATAAAATTCTTGCAAACCGAATCCAAGAACACATCAAAACGGTAATCTATCATGATCAAGTAGGCTTCATCCCAGGGATGCAGGGATGGTTCAATATATGGAAATCCATCAACATAATTCACTACATAAACAAACTCAAGGACAAAAACCATATGATCATCTCACTAGATGCTGAGAAAGCATTTGACAAAATCCAACATCCCTTCATGATAAAAGTCTTGGAAAGATCAGGAATTCAAGACACATACTTAAACATAGTAAAAGCAATATACAGTAAACCAGTAGCCAACATCAAACTAAATGGAGAGAAACTTGAAACAATCCCAATAAATCAGGAGCCAGACAAGGCTGCCCACTCTCTCCCTACCTATTCAAAATTGTACTTAAAGTCCTAGCCAGAGCAATTAGACAACAAAAGGAGATCAAAGGGATACAGTTTGGAAAGGAAGAAGTAAAATTATCACTATTTGTTGATGACATAATAGTATACTTAAGTGACTCCAAAAATTCTACCAGAGAGCTCCTAAACCTGATAAACAACTTCAGCAAATTATCTGGATATAAAACTAACTCAAACAAATCAGTGGCCTTCCTCTACACAAAGGATAAACAGGCTGAGAAAGAAATTAGGGAAATAACACCTTTCACAATAGTCACAAATAATATAAAATACCTTGGTGTGACTCTAAGCAAGTAATAGATCTGTTTGACAAGAACTTCAAGTCTCTGAAGAAGGAAATTGAAGATCTCAGAAGATGGAAAGATCTCCCATGCTCATTGGTTGACAGGATTAATATATTAAAAATAACCATCTTGCCAAAAGCAATCTGCAGATTCAATGCAATCCCCATCAAAATTACAACTCAATTCTTCACAGACTTAGAAAGAGCAATTTGAAAATTCATCTGTAACAACAAAAGACCCAGGATAGTGAAAACTATTCTCAAAAATAAAAGAACCTCTGGTGTAATCACCATCCTGGACCTTAAGCTTACTACAGAGCAATCATGAAAAAAACTGCATGGTATTGGTACAGTGACAGGCAGGTAGATCAATGAAATAGAATTGAAGACCCAGAAATGAACCCACACATCTATGGTCACTTGATCTTTGACAAAGGGGCTAAAGCCATCCACTGGAAAAAAGATAGCATTTTGAACAAATGGTGCTGACTCAATGGCGGTTAGCATGTAGAAGAATGCAAATTGATCCATTTTTATCTCATTGTACAAAGCTCATGTCCAAGTGGATCATGAACATCCAGATAAAACCAGATATACTGAAACTAATAGAAAATAAAGTGGAAAAGAGCCTCGAGCACATAGGCACAGGGGAAATTTTCCTGAACAGAACACCAATAGCTATGCTCTAAGATCAAGAATTGACAAATGGGACCTCATAAAATTGCAAAGCTTCTGTAAGACAAAAGACACTGTCAATAGGACAAATTGGAGTGAGCACAGGGTCCTCAATGAAGGAGCTAGAGAAAAGACCCAAGGAGCTGAAGGATTTGTACCCCCTTAGGATGAACAACAATATGAACTCCCTAGTACCTTCAGAGCTCCCAGGGATTAAACCACCAACCAAAGAGTACACATGGTGGGACTACTGCTCCAGCAGCATATGTATCAGACAATGGCCATGTCAGTCATCAATGGGAGGAGAGGCCCTTAGCCCTGTGAATATTCTATGCCGCAGTATAGGGGAATGCCAGGGAAGTGAGAGAAGGTGGGTTGGTGAGCAGGGGTATTGGAGAGGGAACAGGGTTTTTTTTTTTTTTCCTTTTTTTTTTTCCCTTTTTTTGGAGGGGAAACTGGGAAAGGAGCTATCATATGACATGTAAACAAAGAAAATATCTAACAAAAAAAAAGTTTGAGAGCCAGGCAGTGGTTGCGCATGCCTTTAATCCCAGCACTTGGGAGGCAGAGGCAGGCAGATTTCTGAGTTTGATGCCAACCTGGCCTACAGAGGGAGTTCCAGAACAGCCAGGGATACACAGAAACACCCTGTCTCAAAAAAAACAAAAAACAAAAAACAAACAAACAAACAAAAAAAGTTTGTATAGCATACAGAAGGTCCTGGTTTTGATGCTCACAAATTTAAGGACAAGCAGCTTTGAGGAAATAATAGAAAATGTGGCAAGGAAGCACCTTTGCCTCTGTCCACTACATCAGCAGAGGAACCTATTCTCTTTTCTGTTTTGCATCCCATTCCCATCTTATAAAACAAATAAACAAGATGGCAGAGATCTATGACAGGCTAGTTCTGCCAAGTGTATTTGGTCCTGAATAGAGCTACAGTATGTTGTTTCAAGGACTAATTGTATTATCAATGCATAACAAATTGTTCTGTGGCCTATGTATACTTTTTTTGCAATAGACATTTTATAGCTCCTAATAATTATGCATTATCAGGGCTTCATTTTGTTTGATATGGATAGTATCTCTAGCATACAAAACATGCTTATTTTCTAGGCCATTTTATTTGGATGTATAAAATAATAAATGGCCTTCAAGAAAAAATAAAATATTTTTATACAATCAATTTTAAAACGTCACTTTTTAGGAAGTATGTAGCAGATTGATATATTCTTTTACAAAAAAAGTTCAATATATAGCATTGAAAATCATCTTCTGGTATAAGTTACTAAATACTTTATAATTTTAAAATGTTGCAAACTTTCAAATTCCAAATTCAAATCACCCCATAAATATGAAACATTTTTGAGGATCAAGTTATATAGCAATTATATATTAATTGATGTTGTTCTAATGAAAAAAGATTGTTTATTCTTTAATTCATGTGGGTTCTGACTTTTTCCCTTGTCAGTATGAATCTTCAACATAAAATCTTCAACAGAACTTTCAAGGCTTTGATTAACATTTCACAGTAAATTACAACTAATCATTTGTACTTCATTTTGATTTGATTTTAGCCTAAATTAAGTTTCTATTTTAATATGATTAGAGGTTTTGAAGACAATGGAACCTATGAAGTATACTTTTACCTTATATCAAAGTGTGTAATTATTCCAATTATTCCAAAAGCAATTCCTGTGCTTTTCCTTTGCTTGTTCAGGGCTTCATCTCAGAACCTATAACAATTCCTGATAAACAGGAGCACTCAACAAATGTGTCAGTGGATGCACCTCCTGGCCACTGTCCTGTGCCTTAATGGGGGGGGGTGGAAGATCAGACAAGATTCTAACTCTGGTAGTAAAATCTTTTTATTACACACATGTTTGGACACAAGTGCTTCTATTCTCTTTCTACAGGTGAGAAAATAGAAACACCAGATATTAAAGTGTTTATTCAAAGTGATAGGTCTAATACATTTATTTATAATGGCCAATGTTTGTCTGTTTATAGATTCTGGTATCTTAACAGCAGATATTTCTCCATCATCATACTGTGGATGAAATAAAATGGTTCAAAACACACACAAGATATGATCACAGAAAAAAAGTATCAAGAAATCCCATAAATAATTTGTCATCTAATTCCATTAACCTGTTTGGGGTTTTAAAAAGAATGGTGGTCTCATATGGGAAAAATAACAGACTATGAAAGGAAGGGGCTTTTATGTGAAGTAGGTAGGACAGACAAAATTTAGCTATAGGAGTAGATCTCACATGGTGGTTGGAACACTTGGGGCTAGTCTCTAGGCAGCAGCTAGTGACATAAATCTAGTTCCCTGTATTTGCAATGCACTTCAGGTTCTCGTTAAGGTTGCCTTAACAACTGACCACATATACAGGATTAGAAGTTATTCAGTTACCTTTCATATCAATGGAGCTAACCCCTTACTGAGAAATAGATTTAGGAAAGGTTTCTGAGAGGCCTAAGAGTGGTACTCACGATGTTGCCCAGGCTGGCCTTAGACTTCCAGAACCATCCTGCCCCAACCTCCACTGTATAATTATAGCTAAGGACCACAGTGTCAGGGTTAGATGCCTATGTTAGACTTCATATATTCTTCAATACAGACAAACTTTAACATGGATGCTCTAATCTAAAAGCAAATTCAGTGTGTGAATTCTTTTCTTTCTTCAGAAACCATGCATTTCATTTAGGAAATGTAAACAATGCATTGTACTATCACATCTACCAAGTTTAAGTTACTAATACCTCCTGTTTTTATTTTCTTGTGTCATCAAGGTCTGTGGTAATTACTCATTAGCTGTTTAGGCACCGAACCATAGAGGCTGGTTTGGCCTTGTGTTTACCTCATTAAGAAAATTCTCTGAACTATTTAAATGTCTGGCAGTATGTATTTGCTTTCATAAAATGGTGAGATTTATGGAGCATGTGTTTCTCCTGCCTGAAGGCAGGCTAGGCAAGCACTTCAGTGTCTCTGTCTCCCTGGGAAGGGCTGTAGTTATACTCATGAAGACCTTCCTGGAGATTTCTTAATCTGGTAGAGATTAGGAAGGGAGTTGTTTCGTGTGTCCATCTCTACAATTCCTCTTAATTGTTATTTGTATTATTTCTTAAGGCATTTACTCCCTACAGACGCAGTGACAGTATATATAACATACATTTTTCAAGAGTTTTGGGGTGTCAGTGTAAAGCTTATTGTAACTTTTTCCAACAGGATCTGGAATGCTACAAATTAAATAAGGTAAAAAGTACCATCTGCAATAAAAATCTGTCGACTGTATTTTGCTTCCAGTATTTTGAACATCTACACACCTGTCCTACTATATTTAGGGTGAGATCTCTGCATATCACTTAGTGTCCTCCTACACGATGTGCTTTGAAACATGTGTTTTGAGATATGGATGATTAAAATATCAAGGCAGTGAAGCAAAGACAATTTCTTTCTAAAAAATAGTGTCTATCATCCCTCTAGTTAATATCCTAGAAGGCTGTAGAGTATTAAATAGTGAATATCAAATATTTGGTTTCTGAAAAAAATAGAATTTGGGTTAGTAGAATTTATGCACATCAGAGACTGGTCCAGAGTATTTTAATTGACAAGGCATAAGGTGAACATGATGCTATGAAGAAAAAGAGCTAAGATTTTGAAGACCAGACCCTTTCCTGAGAAATGGACAATTGGATCCTTCCCATGACTAGACCCTTATCTGAAAAGTATTCTAGTCATGCACATTAAGATTTATGGTCTCTCCTGACAACTGATGCTCAGGGAACCTGGCCCAGTACAGAGGAGGAAAGGGCAGAGAGACTTTGCAGGGTAAGTGAAGTAACTCCTTTACCTATGTTCATTGATTTAGTAAGTGAAGTAACTCCTTTACCTATGTTCATTGATTTAAATGGCTCAGTTTATATTTTCTGTTTATGAAAATCCCAGTCACATACCATGAGCTTCCTATCTCTTTAGAAATCTGCTTTATCCCAATTTCCATGTTTTAATGTTTGTACTCACATCTTTGCATTTTAGGTTCCTCTCTCCTATTAAAAATTAAAATATTTATAAGCAAAATAAAGACCATGAACCCCTGTTCAAAAAACTTACTCAAACCTTTTATTAGAAAATACATACTACTTATCCCTTGCTTTAAGAGGGAATACTTAGTATGTAAGTCTTAAGGGATTCTATTAATAATGTATTGTGGAAGATATATATGAAAAGATATTGGAGGAGATTTTACTCTGTATGAGTGACTTAAAAATATATTTTTCTAAATTTGGCTAGAAAATAGAGCTAGAGGCAAATCCTTTGCTTCTTTTCAAACAATGCCCTTCACTGCATAGATAGACCCAGAGAAGTTAATCATCTTGACTCAAGTAGGAGCTGGGTCATGAGTTTGGAAATCAAGTCATATACTTTGAAATTCCCTCTGAAGCTAAAACAAAGCTTTAGGTTGACATAATAGGAAATGAATTTAATATTACTAAAAGAGATTAAATCTGAAACGTATGTTTTAGTATTTAAATGCACTGAAAGTGATCTATTGTTCCTAACAACAATCCTGAATAAAAGGCAAAGGAATGCTTGCCCTTAAGCAGACACCTTTATGTACTTTCTCTCTACACATATGCATTCGTGTTCATTTCTATACCATGAAAATGTGATTAACTAAAAAAGGATAGTTAACTTTGTTTTCTTTATAGACATGGTTGCTTTGAGAGTTCCCAATTTACTTATGTTTCCATAGGCCACTTGCTTTCTCCTTATGAATAGATGAATAAGAGATTAAATAGTTTTCTTGACCTACAAAAGGTCACCACTTAATTATTATGCTAATTTCATACAGGAGATTCAGTACATTTCCTGCTTTTCTACTAGCTAATAAAACAGACTTCAAGATTTTCTGTGGCATTTAAAGAGGATGCCCTTTCAGAGCTGAGGCTACTATGTTCACACAGCTGTGAAGGCCAGTGAGTATTCACACTCCTCTTTTGGTAGACTCGCTTCCTGTTTGTTGTTTTACTTCTTGTGCATCTCCTTTTGTAGTTCCTGGAATTTGCTACTTAGTCTAGGCTGGCTTTGAACAACAGGAGATTATCTTGCCTCAGTCTCCTTGCTGCTAGGACTTGCGTCATGAAGCATCATACACAGCTAGCATAATTTACCATCATGGTTTTTGAGCTTCATTATGTACAAATTTTCGGAAATCAGAGGGTGCCTCATGTCTGTGGGATTTTACTCTTCCATGTAACTGTAAGCTGCTCATCAGCTTTGTGCTTTGTAATTAAATCAGCATGGAATAGGGCTTTGGGGGTATTTCATAATCATGGGTTTACATTAGAAGTAAATGCAATGGAAAAGTAAATATAGGAAGGGTCAGATCCAAACTCAGTGAGAGCCTCAGCTATGAGAGGTATAAGATGAAATTTCTGAGCACAGAAATGACTGCCATTTCTATATTCAGATATAGGTGATCAAGGGACATAAGAATTAAGGGGGATGGATTTTGTGGGGTTTATGAGTACTGGGGAAGGGTAATCTAAACAGAAAATATGGAAGGTTGGGAGTACTGGGCATTTGGGCAACTTGTTCTAGAAACAATTCTCACAGAAATTCAAGAAACATCAGGAATTGTAAGCAGTGAGAACTACAAGACATACACTTATTATCTCTGTACTCCACAGAAAAACACAGGACCTACAACTTCAGAGATCTCAGACATGTACAAAATTTGGGGACACATACACACACATACACACACACACACACACACACACACACACACACACACCATTTGAAAGCTTTGGCAAAGTCAAAGAAGTTGAGCTTTACTTTGCATAAGGCTATGAACAAATAGTTTCAGGTACTATTTCTACTATAATGTTTCATCATAAATAAATAGGTATAATAAAATAATAAAGTAAACTAGCTCCACATTTCAAACTTTATCAGAGACTCACACATTTTTCTTGCCCTCACTGAGATACAGCAAACATTTAATCTCCCAACAAGAACTTGAAAAAACATATTCACACCAAGTTTCATAATAACCATTTGAGGTGAGAATTAAATGCTATTCGTTTATAACAGTGTATAAGATAATTCTCCTTATACTAACATCAGCAAATCTCTTACAATACCCACCCTAATTTAAGCTGTCATAGTCACATTCTAAAATAGAGTGATGATAGTAGAGTGATTCAAGCTGACAGATAAGAGAGACTCTGACACAAATGATAATTTTAGAAAAAGAAAATATTGGCTGACCTTAAATAACATAAAAACTGAAACAAGCATACCAAACCCCAAAGCCAAATTAAATCAACCAAACAAAAATAGCCAGAATCACAATGTGTAGCAAGTGAGATTATAGAATACTTAGATATGTTTATCAAATCTATTTTCTCAAGGTTCAGGGAACTGTGAGTAAGAGGAAACAGAGAGATAGTAAGAGTCACAGGTAGTGGATAACTCCATGGAAACATGTTCCAGACACAAGAAGACTGATTCACATATAAATTCACAGAGACTGTAACAGGATGCACAAGATCTGCACAGGTTCAGACCAGGCAAAATCTCAACACCGAGAAGGGAAAATGAACACTGTCCCACCATATCCAAGAAGCTATTTACAGTGACACTTGCAAAGAATGTGAATGTCATTGGGTGTATCAACCACATTCCAGGGCAGGCCACATGCTTAGAGTAGTTGGATAATACAAAATGGACATCATAATTTTTGTGCACTTTTGATTTGGTATTTTGTGTTTTCTTCATTTTTATTTTTTTGTTTTTAGCTGTCAGGTTTGTTGTTGCTGATGTTTGTTATTGAGAGTGAGAAAGAGAAAGAGCATAAGGGTTGGGGGTGTCTGGGAGGAGTTGAGGGGAGAAAGAATATTATTAATATATATTACATGAAAAAAATTAACTAAAAATTTAAAAAATAAATACAATCTCCTCAGTCCATCCAACAAAGCAAAATAAAATCTAGCCAGAATAAATCCAAACTACAATTGAAAAAGCTAATCTTCCCAAACACTTCCATAATTTTCAGGGCTACATCACAAACAGTAGTAAACAATATAACATAAAATTTCCCCATGATTTTAGTTCTGGAAAAATTAATGCTGTAAAAATAACTTAAGACCTGTATAATGATTAATAAGCATTATCTTTCTGTGAGCATCTTTTGTCCTACCTTAGTAGAACACCCAGGGAAGATGTGATTTTCTTATTAAGAAACTTGTACCACATTTCAGAATGGTAAGCACAGGTGTTCTCGCCTGGACCAATACCTACTGACTGTTTCATGCTGGGAAACACCAGGCATGTTCCCTAGACTTTCTGTGGGATCAGATAAGAAGCTGTTTACATTTCATGTTACCAATGATCATTCTTTCATCACATAAGTGGATTTTCCCATAGATTTAATATCATATGAAGTATAACGTTTTTAGTGAGGCAGTGGTTTGAATTATCATATATAAAATAGTAAAACCCTATACATATCTTTTAAAAGAACTTTACATTTACACTGGAATTTCAAGGGGCTATTAGATGTATTTTTTCTCCTGCTAATAGTTTATATAATTATTATCCTAAGAAAATAATATTTTGTATAATAATTCAACTCAAGGGTCTAACTACTTGACAGAAACTGAATATGGACTCTACTTGTTAAACACTGACATCCATACTTGGGATGTCACCTTGAAGTAAGTTGCTACAACTACCCTGTCCCTTGAGCTGGAGAAGGAGTGGATGGATATACTTTGGAAGAGTACTGTCAAGCCTTCTTGGATTTATCTGTAGTTTGCTCAAGAATGTCCAAGAAGTTCTACGGCTTTTTAGTTCCTTCTTATTATGTCTGTGCAGATGGCTGCTGCTGGGCCTTAGAGTAAGTGATCTTAGTTTTGACCATTTGGTTTGGTTGATATGCTCTCTTCTTTAAAGTGAAAATAATTTTCACTTTGTATTTATTAAAAGCTTTGGAAATTTATGACTATGGAAATATCTTGTTTCTTACTTTCTAGCCAATAAATTTAACATCCATTTCAGAATCTTGTTGCTTTGATAGCTTTTCTTCTATAATTGAAAATGTGTAAATGCAATGTACTTTGGATACCTGATGTCTAGAAATTATAGTTGTATTTTCTTGCCTTCCCAATTTTTTTGTGTGTGACAATGCAAACAAATGTTTGGAAATTTTTCTTGAGCACAAGATCTTCCAAGTTGCTATAGAAACAAAGTAATGATGGAGAAGATTGATAACACTTTATATTCTGCACATTGTAGAAGGCATTTAATAGATTCTTTTAGTATTACATCTATTGGACCATTTGTATGGCAAACCATACATCATTTCCCCTGTGCTGATAGCTAAATTCAGATTTTTCAACTGCTGGATACAGTGAAAAATACACAATGCTAACTTATATTTATCTTGATTTATTTTATATTTCAAGCTTATTATTTTCAAATCATTCCTTTCTCCACATGATAAATATTCATTATACCAAATGTATTAAAATATTCACTATGCTTCAAGTCACACAAATCAATTTTTGCTTATTGCTTGCACATCTTGTAACTAAATATATGCTATTGATACTGAGAACCTGGAGGGTAATTTCTTGTGTGGAAAAGCATAAAAGCCATGGGGAAAGCTTTCTATTTCAATGCAATGTTACATTTTAAATACAAAAATAAAAATTAATGGTTGGGGTGGAAATTTTCTACTCAGCAGATTATTTTATTGATCGATATGTTTTGTTAATTTGTTAAGTTTACAAGAGTTTAAAACTTCCAGGAAATACATGATAATGATAATTAGAGGTGCATCAAAGCTTTGAAGGACAATGGGAATTCTCTATCACTTTCATGGTAGGGAAAAATAAGCTCAAATGATCACACATTGTGGCTAAGATTTAAAAAGTCTCTGTGCTGAGCTTAAGCAAGACAATGACAACAGACATTCCAAAGTGGTGAGGGGCAGGATCATGAGGCCCCAACCCTATACAAAGAACCACAGGGAAAAAAGAAATGCCAAGAATAGAAGAAATAGATTTTCCTATGAAAGGGCACAAGGGCACACAAACTGGTTATCAAATATAAACATTTCAGCCCTGAAAACATACATAAAGGTTGCATTATATATATAAGCTGACTGGGTTATATTCAGGATTATATATATTATACATATACATACATGCATGCAATAACTAATTAAAGAGTCATGAATTTTAAAAAGGGTAAGAAGGGATAAATGGAATGGTTTGAAGGTAGGAAAGGAAAGGGGGTCATAATATAATTATAATCTCAAAAAATGAAATTTAAAAAGCAACTAAAAATTTCTGATGGTCACCTTCAATGTATACAATCAGCTATCAGCTGTATCAGTAACCTTAGTTTGTTCTTGAGACAGAGTCCTGCTGGTGGACAAGCTGGCTTCAAACTCTCAGTAATCCTCCTGCCTCAATCTACTGAATGAGCCATCACAACTCACATACCTATAATTCAATGCTAAAGAAAATCATGTCTCAAAATCATTCCAGGGAGGAGAAGGTACAGGAATGGCAAAGGGAGTCAAATGTGAACAAAAGATAGTGACACATATGCATGAAAATAGCAGAGTGCAGCCCATTATTGCATAGAGTAGCTTTTAAAATTAATTAAAAAACAAAACAAAACAAAAACAAAATACCACCTCAGTAAAGATGTTGTAGTCCAATTCCTTGTGGATTGTTTTGGTTTATTATTTAAAGTGTGTTTAACTACTAAAATTAACCAAAAATCAATATTTAACTCAAATGTGTTCTCTGTTTCTCTATACTGAAAAGAATCTGCCTTAGTCATACAATTGGAAGATCTATTACTTGGTGATCTTACTTTTACAACAAATTGAGGTAGAAATCATGGAAGAAAGCAGATTTGTTTGAGGGTATCAGGATAAGGAGGGAATTTGTTATAGCATCCTCCAATCTGAAGCTTGGCTTTTCACACATTTTAGAATTTTTAAAATAAGAGTAGGAATACTTTGCTTAATAGAGCTTCAAAATCTAAGATACTAGATGAAGACAAAGTGGTATTTAACTGAAATTCTCTAATTCTACTATGGAAAAAATCTCATTTCCTTTTTATGGTTGAAAAACAGGTTTTTTTTTATTATATTTGAATTAATTAAATCAATTTTAGGTGGTTATATTCAGTAACTGTTTTTCATGAGGTTCCCTAAATGGAAGATTTCCTGTGGAACATTATGTATTTAAGAAAATGTGCACCTATGAGCATCCATATGCATGTATAATTGAACCCTTTTCTATTTGCAAAACAGCACATTAGATCCAATCTAATGTAATGCAGCCATCACTAGTTCTGGCTGGCTAAGCTGGAAAATGGATTATTTATTCAACTTGGTATTTCTTTTACCACAGAATATCTGCATATGTTATGAAGTGGAGAACAAGAGGAGGAAGCTTAATTTTGAAAGAAATTAATAAATGAAAAGTAACTTTAATTAAAAGCAAGGGTATTTTGAAAAAAGCATGCTACCTTCAGACATGTCTGTTAAGGATAGATGTGTAAATGTATACTTCTATTCTGGACCAGAAAATTATCCAAACATATTCAAACTATGATTTATTAGTTGAAGATTATGGTGATTTTGAAATACCCCTAAAGAGAATTGTTTTCTGCCAATACTAACAAAAGTAGTGTTCTTATTTTCTCTATTATGTACATGATTGAATATATTAAGAAGTCATTGCCACCAAAATAATATCTGTAAGTACAAATTGAAACTGGGTACTTTCTTTGGTCAGACTGAAATAAATATAAAAACACAATGAGTTTTTCAGGTATGTAGAAAACAACAAAAATGTAATCTTCAGGATTTTCATGAAAATCCTTTACAACAAGTGATCTTCATAGGAAATCATGTAAGAATCACATTTGGGTGTGTCATCCTGGGTGACCAGGACTCTTCAGAGTGGCTTGTACTATTTGCTAGTATTTCATGAACATTAAACACCAGGAAAATTATTTTTGGAAGAAAGATGATTAGTTAGAAAAACACAAACAGGTAAAAGAAAATGAATACATTCATTCATCCATCAACCTATAGGCCCATTTAACATTGATTAAATGTTAATGTTCACTAAGAACTAATTTTGGTTGCAGGCAAACAATAATATAAAAGACAGAGACCACTGACTTTGGGAGACAACAACTAGAAAAAAATGACACACAGGGAAATCACCAATTTGAACATCGAATAAGGACCTCAGGAAATAGAGGAAAAGATGGTTTCTCTAGGAGGCTCACTAGGCAACAGCCTCTGAATTATCATGAGACAGGCATTCTCTTAGAACTGCCAAGTGGTGTGGCTTGCTAGAGCAGTAGCTAGAAGTGGGGCTAAGTAAAGGACAGCTTAGCAGAAGACTTAGTCAGGTCAAAACTAGCCCAAGAAGCCTCAGCAGGTCCACTCTGATTTTTGGCATCTACTCTTTGGACACACAGACATATGAAGCAATTTCTTAAAAAAGGACTAGCGACATCCAATTTGAGTTTTAATCAGTCTGGAGGAATGAAAAGGTAGCTCATGGGAATCAGGTCCTTAGCTAAGAGATGACTGCATGCATGCAGGATGGCAGATGTAAGATGTGAAGAACACAGGCAGGTGAGAGAACTTTGGAGCAAAACTAGCAGAATACTATGGTTTCTTCCCCATCAGATATGTAAATGTTAACAGAACATGACTCTCAGTGTTATAGTTTGGGTGAATAAAGGCAAAGTTAACACAGAAAATGGTGAATATATTTTTTTCATTATATTGGGGAGAGGAGATATGTCATAGTGTGTATATGGAGGCCAGGAGACAATTTGTAGAAGTTGGTTCTCTCCTTTCAATATGTAGGTTGTCTGAATCAGGTCTTCAGGCTTACGGAAGAAGTGGTCACATAGCCTTACTAGCTGAGCATCTTATCAGCTTGAAAGACAAATATTTTTTGAAGAAAATAATGAGGTTTAGATGTCTTTAACTACTTATTAGCTGAGCATTTTATCAGTTCGAAAGACAAATATGTTTTGAAGAAAATAATAAGGTTTAGATGTCTTTAACTATTTTTGAAATTTTACATTTTAGTAACTCTTACTATATAAAAATTTAGACAAGAGTACCAGCTAAGAATATTTAACTAATAAACTGATATATACCCACTGAGCCATGCTATAGATTGGCCTGTGAAGGAGGAAAGGAGAAGGAGGGTGGAGCAGAGGAGGAGGAGAAAGAAGGGGTCATGAGGAAGGAGTAGGAGGAGGTGAAAAAGAGAAGAAAAAAGAGGAGGAGGAAGACAAGGAGGATGGGATGAGGAGAAGGAGGAGCAAGAAGAAGGAAAGAAGGAAGAGGAGGAGAAGTAGGAGGAGAAGGAGAAAAGGAAGAAGAAGAAGAAGAAGAAGAAGAAGAAGAAGAAGAAGAAGAAGAAGAAGAAGAAGAAGAAGAAGAAGAAGAAGAAGAAGGAGAAGAAGAAGGAGAAGAAGAAGAAGAAGAAATAATTAAGTTTAATATATAACCAGGAAGATAAAAGGTACAATAATACAGAACAATGAGAATGAGAGGCAGGGCCCTGAGTAGAATGTAATATGGCTTAATGGCTTAATGGCCAGAGAGCAGGTCCAGGTGCAAACAGCTCCAGTTGATTTTCACTTCTGCCCCTTAAGTAGCTTTGCCATATCCAGCAAGTGAATTATCCTCCTCAACTTTCTTATTTGTGTAATGCAATTCTATTCATACTGACTTCATTAGTCATTATGAGGTTTAAAGAAAAATAATCACCAAATCTTGAAGGCAATCCCTGCACACAGCAACCATTCAGTATTTCCCTGATATGTGTAGTATTGCTATTATACAAATAAGAGCCAAATGGTCAACAGAGGCATGAAATAAGAATTTAAAAGAATGCAAAGGATAATTAGCTCTGAATGGTACTGTGCTGAGGCATTTAATAAATGGAATAGAAACCCTGACTAAGACAAATTGGTACCAGCATAGTTGGGTATTCCTGTGACAACCTGACCATGTTTTGGGGAGGACTGTGGAAGAAATTTGGAACTTTGAGCTAGAAAAGCCACTGGCTATTAAGAACTCTGTGGGATATTCTGTAGGAGCTTGGAAGATCATGTTGAGAACAGTGCAGATATGGAAGCCTGGCTTGTGAAATTTCAGAGGGAAGATTAAAGACTCTTATCAGGGCCATGTTGTTTTGATTGTGAAGATTCTGTGGTTTTGGTTAGCTGGGGCTGAAGTATCAGCTGTGATTAACAAGATACCAGAACTCCTAAAGTGAAAACTTTGCATTACTGGGACTATTGATACTGGTTAACTGGAGCTAAGAAATTAGCGGTGATTAAAAAAAGACCAGCATCACTGAGGTGACATCTTCTGGGAAGTGTTTTTTGAGAGCACAAAGAGGCTGTGTTCCAGAGATAGCCAAGGTTGTAACTTGTGCTGCAGCAGGACTTGATAATGTGTAAGAGTCACCCAGGTGGTACTGGTTTTAAAGGCATGAAGGGGTCATGAAGAGCAGCTGAGGCTCAACACAATGAGAGGCCATGGGAGACCATTGGTGAAGATGCAGCTTCAGTTGCAATTGATGGCCCAGGACTGAAGGGTTCATACAAAGGAGTTGAAGCCTGGAACCATGAAAAGAGCCTATAAGAGACTACTGGTGAAGCCTAGTTACAACGGAAGACAGTGTTTTAGTGATACTAGTACCATGAATGACCACCAAGAACAGCAGCAGCAGTGGAGTACTAGAGTCTAGAAGACAAGATGTGTGCTACAAAGGGCAGAGCTGGAGAAGTGACCAAAGCCCTTAGAGGAGCCCTGAAGATTGTGAGTTGGATCCCAGACATTGTTTTTGCTTTTAATTGTGACTGTATCGTGATATTTTTCCCTCTTGAAGGAAGAAGTATTTTAGTGGAGCCCACAGTTAAGAGACTTTGAATTTTAAAAGATATTGGACATTTTGAATAGATTGAACTTTTAATATATAAAGACTGTGGGACTTTAGATCTTGGGGATGAATAAGAAAGTAAGGATTGAGGCTTAATAGTGATGAGTTTGTGTGTGTCAAGTTGGCAAGGGGTCAATTGTACTGGCTGGTTTTGTGTGCCAACGTGACACTGGCTGGAGTTATCACAGAGAAGGGAGTTTCAGTTGGGGAAGTGCCTCTATGAGATCCAGCTGTGGGGCATTTTCTCAATTAGTGATCAAGGGGGTAGGGCCCCTTGTGGGTGGTGCCATCCCTGGGCTGGAAGTCTTGGGTTCTAGAAGAAAGCAAGCTGAGCAAGCCAGGGGAAGCAAGCCAGTAAGGAACATCTCTCCATCACCTCTGCATCAGCTCCTGCTTCCTGGCCTGCTTGAGTTCCAGTCCTGACTTCCTTTGTGATAAACAGCAATGTAGAAGTAAGCCAAAAAAACCCTTTCCTCCCGAACTTACTTCTTGGTTATGATGTTTGTGCAGGAATAGAAACCTTGACTAAGACACCAGGTATGTCTTGTGAAGAGTAGAGGAAATAAGACTATACTACAGATCTTACAATTCATTCATTTATTATTAATTTCTTTAAATTTTACATGTAAAGACATTGTATCATTACTTGGTATTGGGTGTTAAGGACAACAAATAGCTAAATTTGGATAAAATAAAGATTTTGTTTTTGGATGCCTAGGAGAAATAAATATATTGGAGGCCATTTGTGGAGAACAGGCAGATCTGCTTCTCTTCTTAGTAGCCTTTTGTTACCTAGAAGCACATAATGGCTAACTTGTCTATCTTCTTCACTGTTTTGGTTTGAAAAAATTCTTTTTAAAATCCAGTGCCCTTACAAATAGTATGTCTTAGGTAAGAAAATATTTGAAGGCCTTGAATCTTCAGGTTCTTTGTTCTGCTGAGTTTTCAGGAAACAATTAAATTTATATTCCATTCTATAATTTAATTTTGTCATGTCTGTAGCACATTATTGAAGATTCCAGAATAAGTCTGTCACTAATGATGTAGCATGAAGACATGAATGTGTAACATGAAGACATGAATGTGTGACATGAAGATATAAATGTGTAGCATGAAGGTATAACTGTGTCAGTTTAGTGGTCCTCAGCACTCCCCAAAATCTATTTGCCAGAGTTCTTTTGTGCTAAAAAAAAATCTGCCATTTTGACTAAATTTACTGACCTAATTCACTCACACAGACAAACAATTCAGATAATTCAATTGATTTGGGGAACTTTCACTGAATTAATTGATTTTTCTTTTAACACCTCAACTCCCTGAGATACTAGACTATGCTTCTGGGAATGTGTCCTCTGAGAAGATAATTCTTTCTTCTTAAACCTTGTTATCCAGACCATGGGAACTTGTATGAGAAAGAGCCTAGACATATGGCAAAAAAATCTTAAGTAAATAGCCTTTCCTATAGCAGACATTTGAAAAACACAAAACAGTAGCTTTGTCTTATCCTTGCAATCCCAGACTTAGCCCTACTTGTAGGCATCCATGAAGGATGACCACCAGTGTTACTGCTGATATTCCTATAAATCAAATACATTTCAATGATAACTGAAGAATGATTTAGAATGGTGACTAGTAAATTCATTTTAAAAAGAATATGTAGGAATATTAAAAAAATTATATTATTATTCTACCATCTAATTTAAAACTCAAAATATATTTTTAAAAAAGTCAACTAAGTTGAAATGCTATCAGTAATTTGTTTCCTTCCACACCAAATGCTAATGACATTTATTCAGAGAATCCATTTTCTTCTCTACCAAAGGAGTCTAATTTTAGCAAGTTACCATTCTAAGCATTACATCTGCTGTTTTATTTGCTAGAACAGATTTGTTGGATAAGTTCACTAACACATTATGATCAAGCATTGTTTAGATTAATATACATGAATATGCAAAGACTATGTTATGATCTTAGTTTTATTTTGCATGCAAAGAGCTCTCCTTTGCAGACTTCAGACTCATTCCATGGTCTTTTACTGAATATCTTTATATCTATCTTATTATTCTAAATGGTACCCTTGTAAAAATGTAGCCTAGCAACAGCATCAAATACATAAACCATATAAAGTAAGTTTTTACTGGAGACTCTATTTTTAATTTATATACTTCAACTAGAAAAAAACATCAATCTATCTTTAGTCATCAAGAGTAAAACCAAAATCACAGTTTTAAAATTCTTAGCATCTCATGATGAATTATTATCCAGAAAGCTATTATCCAGAAAGCTATGATCGAGAATTATATTCCAGTTCAGAGATCTTTTCTTTTTATATCATGCACAATCATGTCCCAATATTCAGCTTTTTTTTTAACTATTGCTAATAAAACTAATATCCTTTTCAATTTTTCTGATTTGGTACCATATTCACTTATGCCAGGATCATGGTGAGAAGGAAGAGTTAGGGAAGGTGTCAAGGTAGAAAAACAGAATGAGATCATTAGGAATGGAGATTAGAAGCTGGTATGTATATTTTACTGTTTTAGAAAAAATCTGAACTTGCTCAGAGTGATTCGAAGGAGTACCATGAAATACAGGTGGCATGCATATGCATTAAAAAGTATAGTAAATGTGAAGTTTAAATGGAGGATACTATATCACCTTACAAGCTAGGAGTGAACAGCTCACAAGAGATGCACAGCTATAAGGTTGGTTAATCTTGACAGTGGCTGCACTGCTACTTCTCTCAAGTACTCTACTTGAAGAAGACCGTGTGAAAGAGAATATTTCAAAGGAGATGCAAGATTATGTGATGTATGTGAAGGAATAGCAGATGATGAAGTAAGTTTCATGCCTAGAGAGACAATTACCTGTGAACACTTTTCAGAACAGGCCCGAGACTTACCCTTATGTAAATGGGCACAATTAAGCCAGAAGACAATCAGGCTACAAAACATTTTAAAAAAAACATGAAATATGATTGTCTACATTAAGCAAAGAACAAGAAGAAATGAGTGAATTTCCATAGTCATAGAGGACAAAAATCTACACATTTTCTAACTCCTCAAATCAAGATACATGTAGCTTGGAAAAAGAACAAAATGACCTTCATTAGACACCTAAGAAGAGGAATGTCAGCAGATTTTAAATCACAAACTTTTCAATAAATGTCAATGTATAATTTACTAAATACTAATAAGAAAAAATATATTTTTAAATATATTTATGAATAACAGTCTTTACAAAGTCTATGTGTAGTCTTATACTTATCAGCTGAATGGTTCTAAGCATGGAACACTCTTTCAGAGCTCCAAGATGTTTACTGTTAAGGAGAGTGATAGTATCTGTTAGGCTCTGTGACTCTCTCATGAAGTGCTGGGTAGAGTAGAAACCCTGTAAGAGCCAACAAATGGCAGAAATGAAGTGTTTAAGGTGAAGCCTGGCAGTCCCTAGGCTAGTGCATAATGTTAGAATGGTAGAATGTTCAAATTTACAACTAACGTAATTTCCTTCCTATATTCCAAAATTACCTGATACAGTATGTTTGTCTATGAACCCAGTCACACCAAGAAGACCTGAGCAGAAAAAAAAAAAAATGACTAGGTAGCTTGTATGTCCTAGCACATGACTCATATATACCAAGCCACCTTTAGTTTTGCTCTAATATTCAGTACAATATTCCCTTAGTTCTTAAAAATGAACTAAAAGTAGATCTTACAGATGGGTTCTGGTAATAGTCTCAAAATTATCATGCTTAACACCTAGCATATTTAAATAATATTCTATTGACAACAAAACAAAACAAAAACGAAAAGCAAGCAAACAAAAACAATTAGGCTTAATAATTCCTTGACTAAGTGCAAAGAGAGTAAATAGAAACTGAATTTGAGCATTTAACAATGTTAGAAATTGGTCTGTTCCAAACCTTATGGTCTAAAACAAAGGTGAATCATGCTGAAACACAATATTGGTGTCATTGACAAGGGTTAGCAGAATCATATCCCAGCAAGCTGACATAGGTTATAGTGCTCAGCAACTCTATTTCCAAATGTCCTGTAAGATACTAAGAAACAGTGTGTGTTATGCTGTAAGGACTGGAGAAGAAAATCAATCCTTAGTGCTAGAATAAGTTTAAAGAAATGTCTCATACATACATAGCCTGAATACCTCTGTTAATTATGAGAATTACAATCAATGTCAGTGGTCTCAATGAATCAGGATACATCTCATTCATTATAACACACTGGCACATAAGTTTTACACATACCCACACATACTAGGACAATTTTCAAACAACTATATAAGTAGTAAGCACTTTTTCATTATCCAGTAATTGAAGACCTATGAGACGTTTTGCGCAGCAATATGTACTATATAGTGAAGGCATATTGAGCTGTTCTTTGAGGACAGGTCACATCTGGAGGGCTTTAAATTGCAGTCCTAAATCCCTAGGACATGGCTGAAAATCTTAAAGCAAACAAGGAAAATATCTGAATACTGAAGTTTAGTAAAACACAACAGAGGCTTATGCATTTTGGACCTAAAAGCACTCTGTAAAGCCTCATTTAAAATACGTTAATTTTATCAGGAAGATAATTCTAATTTTTTTGCTCCTTCACATTCTTATCTTTAGCAGATTGGAAGCAAGGTCTCTCTAGTAAAGAAGTGATGTCTTTTAAGAAGGATCTCTGGAGATGATAACAACAAACAATTGCTTTCTTAACGAAGAAGGAAGATTTAGAAAGTATGGATGGCTAGAAGGATAGACAACCACTTTCTAAACCTCAGTTGCCACAAAGAAGTCACTGCATTCTAATGTTTCTAATGATGGTCTTGGGGTATCAAAAAGAGGTTAACTTACATTAGCAGTTTCAAATTAAACAGTTGTGAAGGATGTATTGCTTTCATAATAAGAAGGGGAGAAGGGGAGTTTTATTATATGAAATAAAACCTTCTGTAACTGTTCACTTTTGTGAAATGATCTTTACTAATGGCATCGGATATTGTTCTATAAGCCAATCTGTCCATCTATGCATTTCATTTGCTTCAATTTTCTTTTTTTTAAAAGTTTTATTGCATTATAATGAGAAAAGTTACATGATTTCAGTTTATCTGAATTTGTTAACATTTAAAAACATTTTGAGTAAATAGAATTAAATCGCATTCTTGTTTTCCTTTTGTACCCCAACTCCTCCCAGAGACCTCCCTTCAATACCTACAATATATTTTTTTGTCATATTCTTTAAAATTTATAAAATATTATAACAATAAAAAAATGAGTATTATAAAAGTTGTTTCATATAAAACAACAATGACTTTAACAGTCTTATGTAGATGCTTGTCTATGGCAATAATGAAAATATATACATTTTTCTCAATATAAATTTTAGATAACTCCAAATGTATTAACTGTATATTTCAAAATAATACATCACCACTAATATTTTCTTAAATGAACATAAATATGTAAAGTGATTTTGTTTGTTTGTTTGTTTTGTATTTAGTAGAACTTAAAAATCTTGGCTTACAGTGGCAACTTGATACAAGAGTTACAAACATCAAGCAAAGCATTCAGTTTTACTCTTTGTTGTCTCTTACAAACCCTCTCCCAATTTAATTGTCTACATTTCTTTTGGTTGTATAAATACTTTTAAAATATGTAAGCTGTTCTGAAAACCATAGTATAGTGTAAAAACATGAAATAAACAATACTACTAATAGAGAGGCTGAAATAGGAGAAGCAAGATCTCAAGACCTTTGTTAATTATGAGAATTACAATCAATTACAATCAATGTCACAATGTTGTACACAGCAAGACACTGTCACGAACAAACAAGCTGAAATTGTATATGGATTGTACAATATTTGACTTATTTATCCAATTAGCAAATTAGAGAGACCATTGGATGACAGTCAATATATTTCTAATTCCTCATATTTTTGGATTTCAATCAATTAGGATATGTTGGTAATGTTAATTTTCATATTAAGATACTAAGCAAAAGTAATTGTTACTTCCTGTTGTTCTTGTTGTAAGAGGTGGAATTAGGTTTGTGTGGATTTGTTGAAAGATTACCTTCTTGCTTCTTCTAGGGTATAGTTTTGCTCCTTATGTTGATGCTTTCCATTATCCTTTGTAGGGCTGGATTTATGGAAAGATATTGTGTGAATTTTGTTTTGTCATGGAACCTTCTTTTCTCCATCTAAGGTAATTGAGAGTTTTGTTGGGTATAGTATCCTGGGCTGGCATTTGTGTTCTTGTAGGGTCTGTATGACATCAGCTCAGGATCTTCTAGCTTTCATTGTCTCAGGTGAGAAGTCTGGTGTAATTCTGATAGGCCTGCCTTTATATGTTACTTGACCTTTATCCTTTACTGCTTTTAAAATTCTTTCTTTGTTTAGTGCATTTGGTGTTTTGATTATTATGTGATGGGAGGAATTTCTTTGCTGGTCCAGTCTATTTGGAGTTCTGCAGGCTTCTTGTATGTTCATGGGCATCTCTTTCTTTAGACTAGGGAAGTTTAATTTTGTTGAAGATATTTACTGGCCTTGGGAGTCTTCACTCTCTTCTATACTTATTATCCTTAGGTTTGGTCTTCTCATTGCAGCCTGGATTTCCTGGATGTTTTGGGTTAGGAGCTTTTTGCTTTTTGTATTTTCTTTGACTGTTTTGTCAATGTTTTCTATGGTATCTACTGCACCTGAGATTCTCTCTCTTCTATCTGTTGTATTCTGTTGGTGATGCTTGTATCTACGACTCCTGATTTCTTTCCTAGGTTTTCTATCTCCAGGGTTGTCTCTCTTTCTGATTTCTTTATTGTTTCTATTTCAATTTTTAGATCCTGGGTGGTTTTGCTCATTTCCTTCACCTATTTGATTGTGTTTTCCTGTAGTTCCTTAAGGGATTTTTCTGTTTCCTCTTGAAGGGCTTCTAGCTGTTTACCTGTGTTCTCCTGCATTTCTTTGAGGGTGCTATTTATGTCTTTCTTAAAGTCCTGTATCATCATCATGAGAAGTGATTTTATATCTGAATCTTGCGTTTCTGGTGTGATGGTGTGTCCAGGACTTTCAATGGTGGGAGAATTGGGTTCTGATGATGCCAAGTAACCTTGGTTTGTGTTGCTTATATTCTTATGCTTGCCCCACATCATCTGGTTATCTCTAGTGCTACCTGTACTTGCTAAATCTGACTGGAGCCTGTCCTTCCTGTGATCCTGGTTGTTTCAGAACTCCTCAGAGTCAAGCTGTCTCTGTGATCCTGTGATTCTAGGATCCTGTGACCATGGGCTTGTTAGAGCACCTGGGAGTGGAGCTTCCTCTGGGTATTTTGGAAGTGACTGCAGAGTTTGCGCCCAAGGTCTGCTCAGGGCACCAGCCAGCCCAGACAGACTGGAAGCAACCTGAGCCACTGGGTTGGCAGAGTTCCTGTGTGCCTGATACCGCTGGTCCCAGTTACTCCCAGTGTTGGGAAAGATGTTATGTCCTCCTCACCTCTGATCCTGGGTGTGTTAGAGCACCTACGAGTGGAGCTTCCTCTGGGTGTTGTTGCTTTCAATTTTCTTTATCTTTTTAGTTGAGCTATGTTACCTACTATGGCTATCATAGTAAATCTCTCCAACTGCATTAGAGTACATGAATTAGAGAAATAAGTTACCCAAATGGGTAATAATTTATAATCATATTTTAGACTAGGTCTTGAGTGTGATAATTTTGAAGAATTCTACAAAATACATTCCTAAAAACATGGTAAAACCTAACAACAGAACACATACTATTGGATAGTTTCTATTTTACTACAGTTGTGGAAATGTCTAGACACATCTTCGCATCTTGAAGGAAGTTTCAGATTGACCTACACGGGCAACCCTTAAGCAACAACCTCCTTTAAATATAGTCAATGTATTGATTATGACACCCACAAAGATGTTCTGCTTTCCCAGAAGTCCAGTGTAACATCCATATTAAACAACTAAAGCAAGACCTTGCAAGCCTGCTTCTTATTTCAAGCTTTCTTTCTTTAAAAATGCATTATTTATGCACAACAGCTGCAGTTGCCTGCACAAAAGACTGTGAAAAATTAGACTGGCTAAAATACAATTATGAAGTGGGGATGCGTCTCATCACACCTATCTCTCCCTGTTATTGCCTACTGAGAGATTCCTAAAGAGAGGTAGTCTGTTTCTTTAGATGTGTACCTAGTGGTGAGTCTACCAGGCTCCAGTGGATCACTGCATACCGTATTCACACAGATGGCTCTGGGTAAACCAGTGGGTCACAAAAGAAATAAAAAAGACAGAAAGATGAGAAAATGACATGAAGGGTCGTGTGTGTGTGTGTGTGTGTGTGTGTCAAGAGTGGTGGGGAGTAATCAGACTGTAGGAAGTAATCAGAATAAGAGAAATCAGAACCAGACACCTAATTTCATAAGCTGTATGCAACTGTCAACAAATTAATAAAAATTTTAAAATTCTATGTATGCATATTTATAATATTAGGGATTTTCCTCCTATCTCATAGACAAATATGAACCAGACAGGAACTAGAGTATGCATGTTTGTACACATGTGCATGGCATCTGTGGAGGTCAGAGACAAACTGAAGAAGCTGGTTCTCCCTTTCCACCGTGTAAGCTCCTAGGATTCAAACTCAGATCACCAAGCTTAGTAGCAGACATCTTTACCCTCTGATTTACTGTCCCATCCTTGCAAATGTGAATTTTAAATCTAGATCAGAAACATATAAATAACCAATAAAATAGACAAAATGGAAGATTGCATTGATTCTCAAAATATTTTTCATCTTTAAAGATTTACTTATTTTAGATGTATATTTGGATGCATGTGTGTGTATTTGTGCACTGTGTGTTTGGGCATTGCTCTCAAAGAGAGTGTTGCATCTCTTGGAACTGGAGTTATAGGCAGTTACGAGCCACCCAATGTGGGTACTAGGCATAGAACTTGGTTCCTCTGTAAAACTAACAAATATTCTTTTTTTGTTTTTGTTTTTGTTTGTTTGTTTGTTTTTTCTTTTTTTGAGACAGGGTTTCTGTATAACCCTGGCTGTCCTGGAACTCACTCTGTAGACCAGGCTGGCCTCAAACTCAGAAATCTGCCTGCCTCTGCCTGTAACAAATATTCTTTACCACCAAAAATCTCTCCAGCTCCAAAAGATCCAATCAAATATATAATGTGTTTTTCCTAAAGGTAGACACAATCAGTTTATTTCATAAAAATGACTTCAAACTTAAACAAGAAGAATAATCATTTTAATTTTCTTCCTTTTCCTATATCTTTAGTATTCCTAGCTTGGCTTTTTCCTTGATATGGTTTTCCATTCCCTTTATCATGTATTCACTGCCAAATTCCATCATCTATCTCTTGATGTTTAGCTCTTGTATCCAATAATAAAGATTATTTCCCCAAAGGAATAAAACTAATATATCAAGGAACACATCATGTTCTCATATCTCCCTTGTTTCTATAGTTGGTATTTTTGGCCTTTCAACTTGATAGGACCCAAATTAGGAATATTTTAGTTCTCTCACAGTTCGTTTTCTCACTTCCAGAACATGAAAACTGTGGCTTCTCATTCTTCAATTATCCATGTTATTCAGACATTAAGTCTTCAAGCTTTTATTTCAGAATACATTATTTCTGTTCCACTGGTTCCTTTCTCAATATCCCCCAAAACATGCAGGACTCATGGCACAGGGAGAATAACAAAAGTAATATCTGGTTCTTTTTTATCTCTAAATCCAATTTATATTTACTTGAAATATTAGTTGGATAATTTGTACACTTTTTTTTTTTTTATTTCTGAGCTTAAACTTGTTAGAGAAAGACAAGCTCTATGGTTCCAATGTTTCTGGAAAATTATAGCAGATTTAATATCTATGTTTCAGATGATATCATTAGAAGCACTCGGCTATTTTCTGCTTTCGTGTGTAAGTTCGAGTATAATCAAGTTAAAGTACACACGTCCTGCTTCTGTGGATACTCCTGGAAGTCAGATGGCTCTTCCTAAAGTACAGTTTCTAAACTTGAAGTTACTTATCATCCTTTCTTCTAAGCGACTGCTATTTCTCTGTTGCCTTGCGTCGTCCAAACTAGAAACTTAATGTTTGTGAGTTTACAGTTAATTTCTATACCTCCCATACATCATGTAGAAAAAAAACATGAAAATATTCCCTGATAATTTATTGGGAATGACACTCTGAATTAAAATCTGAACTTGCCTATCACATTAGAACTCTCCTTTACCATTTCTCTTACCTGCTGGGCATTTGATTCTAAGCCCTTTAATTTATTTTATAGATCACATATATTAATATTAATATTAATATTAATATTAATATTAATTTAAAAATAATACTGAGATTCCTGCATGTTTGGGCTTAGGAATTACAAGTTTATTAATTATAAAGAAGAGACAGCCTGAATACTTAGAACAGTTGTCTTTGAGTAAAGGGAGGTGTTTCTCCAGCCTGTAACTGAACCTTTTAAGAAAAGCTCTAAGGGTAGCTATTGCCAGAGAATTCTGAGGACCTGCATTCAGATCTCCAGGATCCACATAAAAATGAGGAGTTGGGAACTGGAGAGATGGCTTAGTGGTTAAGAGCACTAGCTACTCTTCAAAAGGTTCTGAGTTCAATTCCTAATGACCACTTGATGGCTCACAATTATCTGTAATAGGATCCTATGCCCTCTTCTGGTATACATGGTGGCCAACATAAGACATTGCCTCAAGCAAGATGAGAACTGACACTCGAGGTTATTTCCTCTGACCACTACCTATGTGAGCAGAAGAGTGTGCACACATATACACACAGTACACACACACACACACACACACACACACACACACACACACACACATCCACACACACACTCACACGCATAGCGCACATATGTATGACTATATTCATACACATAAACACATACAGAAATTGTTTAAAAAAACAGGAATTTTGATAAATTTCCATTAAAAATAAACATTTTATTTCTGTGTTTTATAAGGACACAACTACTGACTATTGAAGCATACAAAACAAGCAATCAAACTGCCATAGCAAATACCAGAATCGGCTTTCTCCCTACTCACAGTAGAGTTAGGTTAGTTCAGAGAACAAATTCAAACAATGCATTTGTGTCTACACTGGTTTCTGAATATGCTCCTGGCCAGATTCCATTGCTACTATCTGATTACATGTTGATTTGAAGCTGCAGTTGCAAATGACATTGCGTTCCTCCAAACTTCAAGCTTCTGTTACCTCAGATGGTAACAGACCATCATACTGATGAAAGGGAATTAGCTGTTATTGCAATATAACATTGATAATTCAGGGGAAAGGCAGCCCATTTGTTTCCAACATTTTATCCATCTGCAGAAATATCACATTTTAAAAAAATAAGTAACAGGGAACAAATTTTAAAAGTATGATGCTACATTAAATTACATTAAAGTTACAAGAGATGAGATCTAATAAAATCTGCCCTGCAATTTCAATTTCTTAGAAAGGCCTTGGCTCTTGTGCCCATCACCTTCCTTACTTCCCCAGTGAAAAGACTACAGCATTAAACTTCAGAAGTAGGAACTGCTATCCAATCAATGAAATGAGAACTCTCCCTCTACAGAGGCTTTGCAAACACTGTGGTGGGTTGATTGGCATATTATCCTACCATGGCATATATTATCCACATAACTGAGAAATAATGTTTTCCAGACTTTGTTGCCTTTAGTAAAAATAAAACCCCGAACTGTACCTTCAACTGAATTTATAAGTCTATCTACACTATCATAATTAGGTAGTCTATTCAAATCCCTCCCTTTTCTCAACACAGAACCTCCAGTTAGTTAGCATTGAAGAGAAAGAGGAAATACTTTTGTTAGAATTGTATTTGGTTTGTGTCCTCTTATAACAAGTCAACTAACTGCTTGTGACTAGTGAGACTATTTACAGCCCAAGAGGAGAAGTCAGTTAGATATTTAAAGATGGAATTAGTAGCAACACCTCATTTACCTAGGCATTTCCTAGACAAGGACACTGAACTCTTCATGTACTCAAAGTTTATGTTTATTTAATACTCTAATGTAAGACATATATTTATAAATATATATTATACATATAAATATATATTAATATAAAATTATATGTTATATACTATAGATGTATTATATACATATATTATAAATATGTATGCATACATATTTATTTGTAGAGATATTAGATAAATATATTTGTAAATTATATTAATTACTGACTTTCCAATGTTGCTTGACATATTATTGATTTTTTGTTTTTGTTTTTCTGAGACAGGGTTTCTCTGTGGCTTGACATATTATTTTCCCTTGACAAAATGGTTATCTGTGTAAGCATTTATGACTTGATGTGGTTATACAGTTAGTTCTATGCTGCTCAGTTTTTATTTTTCTCTTCTATAATGTCAAGCTTTCCACTGTCACTTAGGCTGTCATTGTGCCTCTTAGATCTCCCTTTACTGTTTCTAATCTGTTGTGGTCTGTGAAACCAGATAACTGAGCTCATTAAAAATGACATACTGAATTGATCAGGCTGGCTCAGAACAGGTCCTGAGAAAATACACTGTGTGACTAGTAGCAGTGTTAGTGAAAGTTATTTTGGATGGGAAAGGTTTTTTTTTTTCCTCTTAATTGTAGATCCCAGGTAACCCCATTGAGGGTTGTGGTGAATGTTTGAGAGGGTAGAATATTTCTTCACTTAATGCATTTCTCTATAGGAGGTACACTTTTGAAATATTATGGATAAGAGTCTGTGTGGTCTAGAAGCAAAAACAATAGGTGCAATGGCACTCAGGGACCTTCATATGGGGATTCTGTAAGCCATGTAGAGATCAAAGTCTTTATGCTGACACCAAGAATCCCCTGATTCCTATTACAGAGAGGGATGTGCTCGGTTGAAGCACAGTTCAGCCAGGTTATATATAATTGGTTTCACACTGGGTTTTTCTGAATTCCCCCTTCTACTATGTTCCAGGATATTGGCAAGGTGTGGTTGAAATAATCTTGGAAGGGGAAGGCCCAGGCTCAGCTATGCTTTTTCTTCATAGTAACCTTTTTGCTTAACTCCTTCCTTTCTCCATGTAATTCATAAATTAGGACCCCTACCTAAAGCCCTTTTCCATTAATCTAAAGCTATCCTGAGGCCAAAATAATGAGTGTCCAAGTTCCCATGTTAAATAATCTCCCCAGAAGCACACACCATCACAACCTGGTAAGTAGATGTCTCCTGCATTCACTCCTTTGTATTTGAATGAGTTCAAGGCTTGGAAGCAGACAGAGCCCTCCTGCAGGACCTCCTGGGGTGTCTCATACTGCTCTGCTCTTAGGCTCTCCACGCTTCTCTCCATGCCCCTACAGGCGATAAGGGCATAAAGTGAACTACAGGCTGTTGGATGTAAAGGACAAATGGAATTATTTTGCCTCTCCTTGAGTCCCCAGCACCCAGATACAGCCAGGTTTTCAGTGGTATCCAAAAGGATTCCTTGGATTTGATACCATTGCAGACAAAGAATATAATTGTAAAATCACTATAGCAATTGCTGTCTTCTCTTAGAAATGTTAAATGGGTAATACAAATGACAGGCTTGAAAGTAAAGCCAATGTAAAAGTTTCAATCTAAGAACTGAATCTAGTGTGTGCAATCACTTTGGATAGAAGGACAATATTGCTTGAAATGTGAACTACCAGATCCTACCTCCAAATTCTCAGATCCACAAAGATGAACTCAAAAATAATGTCTCTTGGAAGGTACTTGGGGCCAGGCAGTGGTGGTGCACACCTTTAATCCTAGCATTTAGGAGGCAGAGATAGGTGGATTTCTGAGTTCGAGACCAGCCTGGTCTACAAAGTGAGTTCCAGGACATCGAGGGCTACACAGAAAAATCCTGTCTCTAAACCCCACCCAACCCCCCAAAAAAGACAGGTACTTGGATTTCTTGATTTATCTTTTGTCTCTAAGTTTAGCACAATTGCTTCGTGATTACTGTGGTATGTTGTAGTTTTTGCTGCTATCTGGGTTTTTGTTTGTTTGTTTGTTTTGTTTATTTTCTTATAAATCCATTCACTAATAAGTAAAAACTTGGAGGTAGGAAAAGGGAAGATTTTCGGTCTCTGTGCTCTTTGAGAGTGCCTTGGAGAGAGTCTAATAGAGAAGGTGTGTTATTTTTCAAGAGTGTCATCCATCACGATGTGTATAAAACCTTGTTTCTAAAAGAAGGACAAAGAATTTTATACAACCATCTGAGGTTTCCCACCAGCTAATATTTCAATAGCAACTGTAATCACAATTCTAAACTGTCAATATTTCATGTTTATAATGACTTATAAATCAAGCCTGATGTTCTAACTTCTATGATTTACGAAACAGTAATTGTATAAGTCTGTCTTAGATCACACTGTCAGAATATCCCTGCTTCACAAGGACATACTCTGTTCACAGAAGGAGTAAAAATGTCTTTGAATATTATTATAGATGACATCATTGTTTTATACATGTCACCTGTATACATAAACTGCCTTTTCATATTCTGGCTCTTTCTTTGTTATTGTAAAGTTGTGCTATAGAGTAGAGTGTGATTTATATGACAATAGGTATCTGTATCACATGCTGCCTTTAGCTTCTAGATTTATTTTTCCAAGGTCAAAGCATTCCAGTCTGCCTGAGAATCTACAAGAATCTTTTTTAAAGAAAAAGAATATAAAAAAATATAATATATATTTACGTCTATCTATATTATATTTACATATATATATATAGAGAGAGAGGGGGGGGGATTCAATTTCATTTTAATTCCCAGACATGTTTAAAATTTAATCAGAGTGTGGAAAGCCACATTTCAATCCAGTAAAACACAGTGAATCAAAATCATTCATCTCCTATCATTTCATTCCTGTTTTTTACAACCCATCAACAAAAAGCTATTTTTGCAATCTCATATTTGTCAGATATAATGACCTAAAATTACAAATTAAGGAGAAGTTTCCTGTTTTCCTTTCCATGTTGTCCCTATGGGCCTCTGTGAAGAGTGTGAGTCACCAGTACGCACTTAGTCTTTCAGATTCCTTCTAATCTGAAAAAAGCTAGAAAAAGGAAACAACCTTGATCAATCACCTTCACCTGCCATTCAAAAATTAACTTTGTGAATACCAGTCAAGAATTCTGTGACAATCTACTAGTTTCATATTAAATTTTAAAAGATAAATTTGGGAAAGAGAAAAATCCATAAGTAGGTTTATTAATAGGAAGTATTAAGTCATCAGTGACTGGCCCCCAGTGGATTCAGAGACAGGAAACCAGATGCTAACCACTTCTGTTCCTATACCCACACTGTTGACTGCCACATGCTGGTGCTGATGGGACAAGAATTTTTATAGGATGTCAAAATCCAAAACAAAGAGTACAAAAACCAAGTAAAGGAAATCTCCTGAATCCTTGAGAAGACTTCAGTTGGGGCAGACACACAAAAATCTGGAGTACTATGAAATGTCAAAGTAGTAGATCCTAACCAAGTGGAAACGAAATTTGTATTTAAACCAATTCCACCAACCCAGCTCTGAAGGAAAACAGCAGCTATGAGCCATGGTGGCAGAGGATAACTCCCTTGGATAGAGAGAGGCAAAGCTTTTACAGCTGCTCTAGCTGCCTCCTGGCTTTCCCCAGGTGTACCTTTAAATGTGGTCATTGTAGTCCTTCCTGCCTACAATTGATGCAATGGGCCAAATAAAGTTCAAAGAGCAAAATGGATGACCACAAACACAAAACTCAACATGTTTGCACTGCTGAGATAAACACTCTAAATAAGCCAATTAAGATCTTTCTGCTGTACAATATCAGAGCCATTTTTGTTAAAATTTTAAAGATTATAAGTTTTAAAAAAAGCCACACACTGAAATTAACCAAAGTCTATAAATCTTGATGAACAGATAGAATCTCCATTCTGAAGCTGAGAAGCTTCACATTCGAGTTTACACTGCCACTGTCAAGTGTATTTTTATTCACTTATCCACCCAAAAAATGTATAGTGATGTTGAAATTAGAAAACAAATTAACTGTGTAAGCACTTTAATGGCTCAGAAGTTCTTTATCCAGATTTAGCCCTTTCTTGACACCTACCTGCATCCTTTCTCTCCTTTCTCAACTACCTGCATCCTCTCTCTCCCTTCTCACCTACCTGCATCCTCTCTCTCCCTTCTCA
>NW_022196912.1:2322718-2323979 GCF_008632895.1 Mastomys coucha | reverse complement strand
ATCCTCTCTCTCCCTTCTCACCTACCTGCATCCTCTCTCTCCCTTCTCACCTACCTGTATCCTTTCTCTCCCTTCTCACCTACCTGCATCCTCTCTCTCCCTTCTCACCTACCTGCATCCTTTCTCTCCTTTCTCACCTACCTGCATCCTTTCTCTCCCTTCTCACCTACCTGCATCCTTTCTCTCCCTTTTCACCTACCTGCATCCTCTTCTCTTCCTTGTTACCTACCTGCATTCTCTCTTCTGTTCCTTTCCATGTCTTTCTGTCCCTACATGCACATTTTTTAGATGTATATATTATAGGCTGGAATCTGTGTATGAGGGAGAACATGTGCTTTTTCCAGCTTTCTACAGTTCTTCCTATTTCTTTCTAACCGAATAGAATCCCATTATATATGCATACCAGCTTTTTATTATTCAATCATTGATTCATGGAAAACTAGATTGGTTCTTTTTATTTGCTATAATTAGTAAATCACCATTACACTAAAAAGACAATAAAGCATAACATGAAAAAGGATAGTAAATGGAATCCAATTCTGATTATCAATTCACCTCGAGATGAATGATACATTTTTTAAAATGCAGTTTTTACATATCACTATAACTTAACAGGATTTTGTGACTTACCGTCTGCAGATAAAGATAAATGGCACCAACTACAAGCATATAAACTTTTTCATGAGAATAATGAAACTCTTTTAATACACTAGATTAAAGAGGACAGGTTTTAGGGGTTTGAGGGGAAAACTATGATTAGCACAATGTCCTTCTAACTTGATGCATTGTGTCCTCTCAGGCAAATTGTTTTACCTTCACTGAGCCCAGTCTCCATGTTAATCTCTCTGTGTACCCACAGCAAGGGAAGTCTACACCAATCCTAGTGCAGCTCCTAAACTGCTTCCTACAAATACTTGATATATAAGAAAAACTTCATGAATTCTGTTCAACTGTCTCAGTGAAATAATTTATAGCTGTTAATGGAAAAACTCATGGCTGACTTGTCTCTGTTCTTTACAAGGATAGCACTGAAGATGCATCATGCCATTAGGTTAGAGCCAAGTTCAATGAGAAACACCACACCGATTTTGCCAAAGTGTGTATTCTTAATTTGATAGGGAGTGATTACATTATTTCTCCTGTTGACTTTGAGGTAAAATCAAATATCCATTTTATCTCCAATCTTTTTTTTTTCACTCTGTAGACCAGGCTGGCCTCAGAAATCCACCTGCCTCTGCCTCCCAAGTACTGGGATTAAAGG